>NW_022631222.1:615202-679026 GCF_010015895.1 Lontra canadensis
TGGACCCTCAACTCTATGGTCAAATAATCTTTGAGCAAGCAGGAAAGTGTATCCACTGGAAAAAAGACAGCCTCTTCAATAAATGGTGCTGGGAATATTGGACAGCTATGTGTAGAAGAATGAAACTCGACCATTCTCTTACATCATACACAAAGATAAACTTGAAATGGATCAAAGACCTCAACATGAGGCAGAAATCCATGAGAATCCTAGAGGAGAACATAGGCAGTAGCCTCTTCGACATCTATTTCTTTAATGAACTTTAATGGAAACATGTGCCATGTTCAGGTTCTTCAAATATTTCCTGGGAGTCACGGCTAAGTGCTGACCTCAGCACATTTAGAAAATACTTTGATTTATGGATTATGGATTTATGGATTTTGTTGCTTCATTACCCTTTGATAAATGTTGACAATCACATATGTCCAGCTTAACTCAGTCTGAATATATTTGACCCTTTCAGTAAATTCCACTTTTCTTCTTTTAATAAGAATTTATTATTTTGGAATAATCTTAAATTTATAGAATAGTTGCAAAGATAATATCTCTCACCCAGTTTCCCTCAATATTAAGATCTTATACAACCGTGGTTCAATGATCAGAATCAGGTGATTAGCTACTGATGACACCACTGTTAGCTAAACTCCAGACTTTATTTCAATCCCAGCCATATTTCCACTAAGGTTGTTTTTCTTTTCCAAGATCCCAATCAACATTTTGAATGGCATTCAGTCATCTCGTCTCCTCAGTCTCTTCTGGTCTGTGACAGTTTCTGAGATTTTCCTTGTTTTTCATGACCCTGACAGTTATGAGGAGCACTGGGTAGGCATTTCATAGGATGTCCCTCAGTTCAGGCTTGTACGATATTTTCTAATGATTCTGATTGGTGTTATGGGTTCTGGGAAGAACACACAAAGATGAAATGCCTTTCTCATAGCATCATATCTAGCAGTACTTGACATTCTTTGAACATTATTGATGATGTTAATCTTGATCATTTTGTTCATGTAGTGTCTACCAGATCTCTCTACTGCAAAGTTGAAATTTTTTCTTTCCAGATTCTGATCTTGGGTAGCAAGTTACTGAATCCATCCTCCATTGAAGAAGGGGAGGACTAAATTCCACCTCTTAGAGAGGGGAATATCTACATTTTTTTAAATTTATTCATCAATCATTTATTTATATCAGTATGGACTCATGTATATTTACTTTATACTTTCAACTATAATCTAATGCCATATTATTTATTTTGTTCACATTTTCTCAGCTTTGGCCTTTGGGAACTCTTTCAGATTGGCTTCTGTGTCCCTTTGACATGAGCCATTTTTTGTTCGTTTGTTTTTGCAACATTTCTTTAGATGTTCCGACTCAGCTTAGACTTTCTCTGCCTCAGCCCTAGTATCAATCATGTTTCCAAAGAGCCCTGGTTTCTTTCACTGGAGAATGGTAGTTAGAAACCAATATCTGGGTGAAAATTTGCTCATTACTGCTTCTTGGCTCTCTGAGAGCATGGCTTTAGGAAATGTATGTAAGTATGCTGATCCATGTATATACACATAGTTACAAAATCTATCTATCTATCATCTATCTATGTATATCTTATCTATCAATCATCTATCTCCATCTACCTATTAAAATGATCATGAGTTTCTACTGATGTCCCCAACTTAAATCCAGTACCTCAAGCTTCATACTAGCATCCTCTGTTTCTTTGTAAGTTCTTTCTTTGAAGATAAGAAACCTGACTCCTAATATCTACGTTTACTTATTTCTTCAACTCTAGTATATATGTAAATTACTTTCAGAATTATTAATCCATACTCCTGTAAGAAACAATTTATAAGATAGTATACAGTGTTTAATGTACCGTTGTTTAGGCTCTTGTTTCCAGTCAAAATACTAGTTTTCAAAGTTACTTGGGCCAGCTCTTTTTTTTCCTTACCTCCTTCAGTGAGGTTATATCATACATTTGTATTACAGTTAGATTCATTTGTCACAGTATGCTTTCCATGTTGGGTGCTCAATATCCTTATTGATTATTCTTTTAATTTTCATATGGTAAAACTTATGCTGTATGAAAATGACAAATGTATAGTATCATCATATATCTACCATTCCAGTGTCATACACAACAGTTCCATCATCCTAAAAGTCCCTGTGTGTTTTCTATGCAGTTAACTGCTCCCCTCTCCCCAAATCCTTGGCAACTATTGATCTGTTTTGCATCTCTAAAATTTTTCTTTTTCCAAAATGTCATATGAATGGAATTATATTATATATAAGCTATGGGGTTTAACTTCTGCAAAATGAGTTTAAGATTCATCCATATTGTTTGTATGTATGTATGTATGTATGTATGTATTTTTATTTCTTTTCAGTGTTCCAGAATTCATTGTTTATGCATATTGTTTTATATATCAGTAGCTCATTCCTTTTAATTGTTAAATAGTATTCCATTGTACGAATGTTCTACAGTTTGTTTATCCATTCACCTGTTAAAAGACACCTTGGTTACTTCCAGTATTTGGTGATTATGAATAGAGCTACTATAAACATTTCCCTACAAGTTTGTTGTTGTTGTTTTAACATAAGTTTTCTATTTATTTTGATAAATAACTGTGAGTGAGGTTGCTGGGTTGTATGATAAGACTCTCTTTAACTATATGCTATGTTGCCAAACTGCTTTCCAAAGTGGCTGTACCATTTTGTATTCCCCACCAGCAATAAATGTGTTTTCGTTCTGCATCCTTGTCTGCATTTGGTGGTGTTAGTTTATTTTATTTTAGCCATTCTAATAGGGTCTATTTTCTTTCTTTTCTTTTTTTGATTTAAATTCAATTAATTAACATATAGTGTGTTATTAGTTTCAGAGGTAGAGTTCCATGATTCATCAGTTGCATATAACCCAGTGCACATTATATTACATGCCCTTCTTAACCCATCATCCAGTTACCTCATTCCCCCACCCACCTCCCCTCTAGCAACCCTCAGTGTGATTTCTATAGTTGAGTCTCTTATGGTTTGTCTCCCTCTCTGATTTCATCTTATTTTATTTTTCCCTCCCTTCCTCTCTTATCTTGTTTTGTTTCTTAAATTCCACATATGATTGAAATAATATGTCTTTCTCTTATGGTAGAAATGGTAGATATGGTAGCAAATGATAGATATTTGTCTTTCTCTCTGAAAAATGGTAGATATTAGGAGCTGGGTTCCTTACCACCAAAGAAAGGAGTTACAAAAAAGCAAGGATAGGTAGAATGCTAGTATGAAGCTTGAGGTGTTGGATTCAAGCTGGGGCATCAGTAGAAATTCATGATCAATTTAATAGGTAGAGATAGATAAATAGATATACAGTTAGATGTACAAATAGATGATGACATATATATAGAAGCTTGCAAACATCAAAACTTACATATTATATAATCCCATTCATATGAAATGGACTATTTTGCTTAGTGTAATGCCCTCTAGATCCATCCATGTTTTTGGAAATGGTAAGATTTCTTTTCTTTTCTTTTCTTTTTTTTTTTTTTTTGATAGCTCAGTAACATTCCATTGTATGTGTATGTATGTATATGTGAGATAAATACACACACACACACACACATACATATATCTATATCTATACACATATATTTCACACTTCTTTATCCATTCATTTGTCAATGGCTCTTTAATAATTTGGCTATTGTGGATATTGCTCCTATAAACACTGGGGTGCAGGTGCCTCTTGGGATAACTATGTTTGTATCCTTTGGGTAAATACCTAGTAGTACAATTTCTGGGTAGAAGAATATCTCTTTTTTTAACTTTTTGAGGAACCTCTATATTGTTTTCCAGAGTGTCTGTACAAGCTTGAATTCCCACTAGTAGTGTATGAGGGTTCCCCTTTCTCCACGTCCTTGCCAACATCTATTGCTTCCTGACTTGTTAATTTTACCTATTCTGATTGGTGTAAGGTGGTATCTCATTATAGTTTTGATTTGTATTTTTCTGATGCCAAACAATGTTGAGCATTTTTTTTATGTGTCTGTTGGCCATTTGTATGTCTTCTTTGGAGAAACGTCTATTCATGTCTTCTGTCCATTCTTGACTGGATTATTTCCTTTTGGGTATTGTGTTTGAGAAGTTCTTTTAAATTTTGGATACTAGCTCTTTGTCTGTTAGGTTGTTTGTGAATATTTTCTCCCATTCTGTAGGTTGCCTTTTAGTTTTGTTTATTGTTTCCTTTGCTGTGCGAAAGTTTTTATGTTGGTGAAGTCCTAATAGCTCATTTCTGCTTTTGTTTCCCTTGCCTTTGGAGACATGTCTTGCAAGAAATTGCTGCAACTGAGGCCTAAGAAGTTGCCACCTCTGTTCTCCTCTATGATTTTGATGGATTCCTGTCTCACACGTAGGTCTTTTATCCATTTTGAATTTATTTTTGTGTATGGTGTAAGAAAGTGGTCCAATTTCATTCTTGTGCCTGTCCAAATTTCCCAACACCATTCGTTGAAGAGACTGTCTCTTTTCCATTGGATATTCTTTCCTGCTTTGTTGAAGATTAGTTGATCACAGAGTTGAGAGTCAATTTCTGGGGTCTCTATTCCATTCCATTGATCTATGTGTCTCTTTTTATTGCAGTATCATGCTGTCCTGATGATTACAGCTTTGTAATAAAGCTTGAAGCCTGGCATTTGTGATGCCACAAGCTTTGATTTTCTTTTTCAACATTCCTCTGGCTATTCAGGGTCTTTTCTGGTTCCATACAAATTTTAGGATTATTTCTTCCAGTTCTGTGAAAAGTGTCGATGGTATTTTGATAAGAATTGCATTGAATGTGTAGATTGCACTGGGTAGCATAGACATTTTAACAATATTGATTCTTCCAATCAATGAATATGGAATGTTTTTCCATTTCCTTGTGTTCCTCAATTTCTTTCATAACTGTTCTATAAAGTTCAGAGCACAGATCCTTTACCTCTTTGTTTTTTTAAAATGTATTTTTGTTATTTTTAAAAAGATTTTATTTATTTATTTGTCAGAGAAATAGAGAGAGTACAGGCAGGTAGAGTGGCAGGCAGAGGCAGAGGGAGAAACAGGCTCCCTGTAGAGCAAGGAGCCCGATGTGGGACTCAATCCCAGGATGCTGGGATCATGACCTGAGCTGAAGACAGCCGTTTAACCAACTGAGCCACCCAGGCATCCCTCCTTTACCTGTTTGTTTAGGTTTATTACTAGGTATCTTTTTTTTTTTTTTTTTTGGTGCTATTGTAAGTGGGATTGATTCCTTAATTTCTCTTTCTTCTACCTCATTGTTAGTGTATAGATTCTGTGCATTGATTTTATATCCTGCCACTGTGCTGAATTCCTGTACAAGTTCTAGCAATTTGGGGGTGGAGTCTTTTGGGTTTTCCACATAAAGTATCATGTCATCTTTGAAGAGATAGAGGTTGACTTCTTTGCCGATTTGGATGACATTTATTTCTTTTTGTTGTCTGACTGCTGAAGCTAGGACTTTTTTTTTCTTTTTTTTTTTCAGATTTTATTTATTTATTTATTTGTCAGAGAGAGAGAGAGTGAGTGTGCACAAGCAGGCCAAGTGGCAGGCAGAAGTGGAGAGAGAAGCAGGCTCCCCACTGAGCAAGGAGCCTGATGCAGGACTCCATCCCAGACTGATCCCTGGGATCATGACCTGAGCTGAAGGCAGCAGCCTAACCCACTGAGACACCCAGGCATCCCTGAAGCTAGGACTTCTAATACTATGTTGAACAATAGTGGTGAGAGTGGTATCCCTGTTGTGTTCCTGAACTTAGGGCTCTCAGTTTTTCCCCATTGAGGCTGATATTTGCTGTGGGCTTTTCATAGGTGGCTTTTATGATATTGAGGTATGATCCCTCTATCTCCACACTGTGGAGAGTTTTAATCAAGAAACGATGCTGTACTTTGTCAAATGCTGTTCTGCATCAATTGAGAGGATCATATGGTTCTTGTTCTTTCTTTTATTAATGTGGTGTATCATGTTGATTGATTTGCAGATGCTGAACTACCCTTGAATCCTAGGAATAAATTCCACCTGCTTATGGTGAATAAACCTTTTCATATATTGTAGGATCCTACTGGCTAGTATTTTGGTGAGAACTTTTACATCCATGTGCATAAGGGATGTTGGAGTGTATTTCTCCTTTTTGGAGGCATCTTTCTCTGGTTTTTGGATTAAGATAATATTGGTCTCACAGAATAAGTTTGGAAGTTTTCCTTCCATTTCTGTTTTTTGAAAGAGCTTTAGAAGGATAGGTGTTAATTCTTCCTTAAATGTGTGGTATAATTTCCTTGGGAAGCCATCTGGCCCTGGATTCTTCTTTGTTGGGAGGTTTTTGGTTACTGCTTCAATTTCCTTGCTAGTTATAGATCTTTTCATGTTTCTATTTTTCTTGTTTCAGTTTTGGTAGTTTATAAATTTCTAGGAAGACATCCATTTCTTCCAGATTACCTAATTTGTTGGCATATAGTTGCTTATAATTGTTTGTTATAATTGTTTGTTGTCTTATAATTGTTTGTATTTCCTTGGTGTTGGTCATGATCTCTCTTCTTTCATTCATTTTATTAATTTGTGTGCTTTCTCTTTTCTTTTGGATAAGTTTGACTAGGGGTATATCAATTTTAATTAATTCTTTCAGAGAACCAGCACCTAGTTTTGTTGATCTGTTTTACTATTCTTTTGGTTTCTATTTTGTTGATTTCTGCTCTAATCTTTGTTATTTTTCTTCTTCTGCTTTGTTTAGGCTTTATTTGCTGTTCTTTCTTCAGCCCCTTTAGGTCTAAGGTTAGTTCGTATATTTGAGATTCTTCTAATTTTTAAAAAAGATTTTATTTATTTCAGAGAGACAGAGAGTGCAACCATAAGCTGGTCGGTGGGGGGGGGTGCACAGAGGGAGAAGCAGAGGAGAAAGCCTATTGCAAGGTTCGACCCCAGGACCCTGGGATCATGACTTAAGCTACAGGCAGACACAAAGCTGACTGAACTACCCAGGTGCCCCGATTTTTCTAATTTTTTGGAAGAGACTTTATTACAATGTAGTTCCTCTTAGGACTATCTTTCTGCATCCCAAAGGCTTTGAACAGTTGTGTTTTCATTTTCATTAGTTTCCATGAATTTTTATATTCTTCTTTAATTTCCTGGTTGACCCATTCATTCTTTAGTAGAATGCTTTTTAACTTCTCTGTGTTTGTTTTCCTTCCAAATTTCTTCTTGTTCCAGTTTCAAAGCATTGTGGTCTGAAAATATTCATGGAATTATGCCAGTCTTTTGTTACTGGTTGAGACCTGATTTTTGACCCAATATGTGATCTATTCTGCAGAAAGTTTCAAAGTTTCATGTGCGCTTGAGAAGAATGAGTATTCTGTTGTTTTAGGATGGCATGTTCTGTATATACCATAAAGTGTGTGTGGTCCAATGTGTCATTCAAAATTCTTGTCTCTTCGTTCATCTTCTGCTTAGATAATCTGTCCATGACTTTGAGTGGAGCTTTGAAGTCTCTTCCTATTAATGTATTATTATCAATATGTTTCTTTATTTTGGTTATTAGAAGGTTTATATAATTGGCTTCTCCCATGTTGAGGACATAGATATTTACAATTGTTAGATCTTCTTGTTGGAAAATCTTTTATGTATGATGTGTCCCTCTATGTCTCTTACTACAGTCTTTGGTTTAAAATCTGATTGTCTGATATGAGGATTGCTGCCCCAGCTTTCTTTTGAGGTCCATTGGCATGGTAAAGTGTCCTCCACTCCCTCACTTTCAATCTGGAGGTGTCTTTGTGTCTAAAATGAGTCACTTGTAGACAGCATATGTATGGGGTCTTGCTTTTTTATCCAATCTGAAACGCTGTGTCTTTCGATGGAGGCAGTCAGCCCATTTACATTCAGAGTAACTATTGAAAGATCTGAATTTAGACTATTGCCTACAGAGTCCCTGTTCCTGTAGATTTTCTGTTTGTTTCTGGTCTATGTGCCACTTGGGGTCTCTCCTCACTTACAGAATCCCCCTTAATATTTCTTGCAGGGCTGGCTTGTTGGTCACATATTCTTTCAGTTTCTTCTTGTCCTGGGAAGCTCTTTCTCTCTCCAACCATTCTGAATGACATCCTTGCTGGATAAGTATTCTTGGCTGCATGTACTTCTCATTTAGTACCGTGTCTATGTCTTTCCAGCCCTTTCTGGCTTGCAGGTTTCCATGGAAAGGTCAGATGCTATTCTGATGTTCTTCTTTCCATATGTAAAGAACCTCTCTCCCTAGCTTCTCTCAGGATAGTTCTTTAGCTATAAAATTTGCAAGCTTCACTATTATATATCAGAGTGTTGATCTGTTGTTACTGATTTTGGGAGGGGCTGTCTCTGCGTCTTGGACAAGAATGCTTGTTTCCTTCCCTTGAGGACTTAAGAATTTAAGGAAGTTCTCAGCTATGATTTACTCAAATATACCTTCTGGCCCCCTCTCTCTTTCCGCCCCTTTGAAGATCCCAAGAATTCTGATATTGGAATGTTTTCATGGCATCATTAGTCTCCCCAAGTCTTTTATCATGTGCTACTAGCTGCCTATCTCTATTTTCCTCAACTTCTTTCCTTTCCATCAACTTTTCTTCTAGATTACTTATTTTCTTTTCTGTTTCATTTACCCTGGCTGTTAGAGTATCCAGTTTAGATTGTGTCTCATTCATAGCATTTTTTTTTTTTTCCGCTGTTGCCGCCGCCGCCGCTGCCTCATTCATAGCATTTTTATATTTGGCTTGACTATATTTCATTTCTGCCCTTAGAGATTCTATATTGTCACTAATGATTTTTTTCAAGCCTAGCTATTGGTGTTATAGTAGCTATCCTGAATTTATTCTTTGACATCTTGCTTATATCCATATCCATTGGTTCTGTGGCAGACGACATTGTCTCTGGTTCTTTTCTTTGTTGAGAGTTCCTCCAAATCATTCTGTTGAGGGATGGTTGAGTGAATAAGCAGAGTCCAAAATATCAATGATGACCCAAGCAAGATTCATCCTAGCAAAATATGGAGTGGTTGGAAGCCACCGGAGAAAAACAAAGCCAAAATGAAACACAAGAATAAAATTTAAAAATTTGTTTAAGGGGTGCCTGGGTGGCTCAGTGAGTTAAAGCCTCTGTCTTCAGGTTGGGTCATGATCCCAGGGTCCTGGGATCAAACCCCGCATCAGGCTCTCTGCTCAGCAAGGAGCCTGCTTCCCCTCCTATCTCTGCCTGCCTCTCTGCTTACTTGTGATCTCTGTCAAATAAATAAATACAGTCTTTAAAAAAATTTTTTTTAAAAGAGATCAGAGAGGAAGAGGGTGCTATAATCTCCCAGTGTGGACAAAGCGGAGTGTTCCAATTGTCCCTGGGTGAATGTTGGTCTCTCTGTTAGAAGATACTATACCCCAAAATTGCAAGGAAAGCAAAACTTATATATACATATAAAGATAAAATTGAATAGAGTGAAAAAAGTAATAAAATGAAGCATATATGTATAAAAATATAGATATGAAAAAATACAAGTTACAAAGGAAGTTCAAAATATTTTTATATAACAAATATCTTAGTGAAGTGAGAAAAAGATTAAAAGAAAGAACAGAGAAAAAGCATAAGAAAAAGGAAAAAAAAGAAAAGGAGAATTTTATCTGAGAAATATACAACTCATGAGGCAATACCTGGAGCTCAGTATACTATTTTCCCTTAGCGTTGGGATTTTACAGTCTTATGGGATCCATAGGGTTGTCATCCTCCTGTTCTTCCAGCCTGTCTTCTGGGAGAGGGGTCTGCCACACTGTTTCTCAGGAAATTCTGCCTGGGTGGAGTTGCTTTACCCCTGCAGTGGGATGGGGTCAGTGGAAACCTGTCCTCTGTGTGGCTTTTGTTCCCTGGGGGCTTTCTGCACCTCTTCAGAGGATTAGAGCAAAAATGGCCACACCAAAATCTCTGGCCCAGGGCAGAAAATTCAGTCTGCTCTATTTTATAAACCCTCCATGACAGTCTCCACTTTTGTATGTGTCCCTGAAATCTACAGCCTCCCATGGTGCTCTCCCACAATAACTCTCTCAGAGGCAGTCCCAGGGGCCTAAGAGTGCCACTGCCCCCTGTGACTCTAAAAACTCGAGTGGCCACTGGCTAGGGAGTGCATAGGAAACTCCTGAATCATGTGTGGATGTTGCTCTAATGTCCTTCCTGGGCCACTACTGCCCTGTGAGTTTTTGCCTGGTCTGGTGCAGGTTCTAGATTTTTTCAGGCTGCTTAGGAAAAGATCAGTTATCTTCTGGCCCAGCTCATGGTTCATGGTGATGGAGCTGAGAATCCCATCCTGGGCTCACTAACCATAATCTGTTTCCTGGCTCCACTGCTCAGGCACTCTACCGGTGCAAGCACCCCCTTTTGCTTTGTGGCTCCTCATATCCCAAGACCACAATGCCCTATCTAGAATTCTGCCTTTTCATTTCCAGAGCCCCTTTCAGAAAGGGATGTCTCTCACTAGAGCGGATTTCTAAGGGTTCTGATTTTGTTGCTGTGGTGTTATGTCACTTTCCAGGAACCAGCTTATGGAGGATCCCTCCCCCTCTGTTTATTTTCCTATATCTCCCCATAGATTCCCCACTCTGCATGCCCTATCTTGCAAAAAGCACTCACTTTTCTGTTTGTAGAGATCCAGATATATATTCTTACAATTTAGTCTGATTTTGTGGGTGTTCAAAATGGTTTGATAGATCTCCAGCTAAATTCAGTGCACCAGTTGAAATGGGGTCCCCTACTCCTCCACCATCTTGCCTCCCTCTCCTCCTGTTTCCCACTTTTTATTCCTAATTTCTCCAGGGGTTTCCTGTCATGACACCTGCTATCTTGAGCCTGTTTGGTTTGACCTGGTTTCTTGTGAGATGCTGCTAGGATAGGCCTTGGACCTTCCCAGTAGCTGGCCATGACTTCCTCCTTGCTGATCTCCAGGCATCCTATTAGATCCTAACTAACTTCCTCCTCTAAGAGAATCTGTCTTATGACTAAAGTTTTAAAATAAAAGATATAAGATCTTTATTTGTATTTATCTGTATTTTTTTTTTACTGGAAATGCAAAGAATAGAACTTTTGTTTCTTTTTGAACATCTTAATTTAAATTTTTTTCAGTGTCTTATCTGTATTTTTATGTATATCTATATATGCATGTGATAGTTGTGTGGTATTTTTTCTACTTTCAGATGGAATTGCCAATATTAATTTATACAGAACTCTATTTAATGGGCCTGATGAAAATCAAGCATTTGTGTGGTAATTAATGGTACAGTATAGAAAATGTAGTTAATGGTGTTGTAATAGCTTCGTATGGTGACTGATGGTAGCTACATTTGTGGTCAGCACAGCATAAAATATAGAGTTGTTGGTCATTATGAAACTAATGTAACATTGTGCATCAACTTACTTCAATTAAAAAAAAGAGAAAATAGGCATTTATAGGAATCAAATATACTCTCAGAAGTGTAGAAACTAATGTTTTTCAAGCTCATGTCTTTTAGGATAATTTTAGATAATTAAGAGCTAGTTTAAGTTTGTTATTTTAATTAAAACAGGCTTGTCTTTATGGATATCAGCATTAAGTACAATATTTTTTATTCTAGCTAAGTTTACTAAAGGCATATAAGCTCAAGTTATCTCTTAAAGAGTTTGTCAGCAAGACAATGTGATGGTTGGCTGTTTAATGTTTCATGAGACTTTAATGACTTATCTAAACACAGTTGTTAAGAACAAGTAAATTACATAGTTATAAATCACATAAAAGTTTATAAACTTTTCAGAGCACCTGAATGACTCAGCTTGGGTCATGATCTCAGGGTTGTAGGATAGAGCCCATATAGGGCTTCATGCTCAATGGAGAGTCTGCTTGAGGACTCTTTTTCTCCCTCTTTCTCTGCCCCTTTCCCTCACTCTCTCAAATATATACATACATACAAACATACATACATAAACAAAATCTTAAAAAACAAGTTTATAAACTTTTAAACAATAATTACACTTTATAGAATGTCTACTTAAAATAGTTTACAAAATCTTTTTGGTAACATAAAACCTTAAAGTTTTATGGAGCTAAGTTAAATGATAGATATTCATTGAGTATCTAGATCATTTCCAAATAAGATAAAATTCTGAAACTTTAATTACTGACCATTATTCACTTTTGGCTTCTTATTACAGAGGAACTGAAGGTATTTGGGTCTATTAGTAAATATTTCATGTCCCACATTTAAAACTCACTGTGTAGAAGAATATACTTCCAGAAATCAGTATGAATACATTTTAGTATTCATAAACTTGTCAATCCACAGAATGCTAGTGTAACAGACAACACACAATTGCTTATGTCTTAGTTTTCACTAGAAATTAAGGATTTAAGTATTACAAATTCTAATCAATACATGTAATTAAAACTACTTAGAAATAATAAGTGTTAAAGGAAACAAATATATGAGGAGGTAAGGAAAGTAGGCGGCTTATTTGGGTGAGAAGAAGTATGGGGACACCTGGTGGGATCAGTTGGTGAAGCAAATGACTCTTGATTTTGGGATTGTGAGTTTGAGCCCCAAGTTGGGTGCAGAGATTACTTAAAAAAAAAAAAAGCTATGAGATTTGAGAATGTATATTTGTTAAGGAAAAAATAATTTTGTGTTAAAGTAAAATGACTGGTTGTTTCAGAATTAGGAAGAGCAAAATATAGGACAAAGCCTAAATGAATATAAGAAAGCTATAGGTGGTTTGTGGAAAATGAATCTTAGGAAAGTAATTTTATGTGGATCAAACTGGCTAAGATTGGAATGAATTTATTCAAGTTCTTAAATAATGAGTTTTAAATATCAAAAGTACATGGGTGCAAAATTAGAATTTGGTCTTCTCAGGGCACCTGGGTGGCTCAGTCAGTTTAACATCTGACTCTTGATTTTTGGCTCAGGTCATTATCTCAGGATCATGAGAATGAGCCCTACAGCATGGGTCCTGCTTAAGTTTCTATCTCTCCTTCTCCCCCAGCCCCTTCCCATGAGAAAAAAATTTTTTCTTTTGTTTTCTGTTTGTTAAAAGGACAAAGTCTTCTTGGTCTATTGGTCTTCTCTTCCTAAGATATTATAAAAAGTTTTCCTTACCTTTTGGGTAATCTACCTAGAAAGCAAAGATTTTGTGTTTTATCAAAATTTCCTGTGCTTCATTTGCCTTTACTGGCTCTTTGATTATTTGGGAGAACTAAGTCCTCTCAAAATTGAAAGAGTTAAGTTTAGTTCACAAAGATGTAACCTTTCATATTTGCTTTAAAAATCTTCTATTATTACTTTGGTTAAATATTTAAGTATTAAGGTAATTAAATAGGTAATTAGCTACTATTTCATAAAGATCTTTGATCCTATTTAATCAAATTTTTAAAGATTTTGACATTATTGACAATTTTCCCAAATTAAATTCTAAGTGTCATCTTTTTGACCTCTAACTAAATTTGAGACGTCCCAGAGAGCCCATGGAAAATCTCAAAGGATTTGTCTCCAACCTGGTAACATGTTAAACTAATTAGGTTTATATGATATATTAAATGACATGAGAAGAATTGTCAAATAAGAAATGATGCTAAACCTTCTTATGTTATATTTGTATGGGTATGTGTTATTAATATAAGTGTTCTAGAAATTGTATGAAATTCCCAGAAATTGTATATATTTTGGTATAATGTTATTAGTCATATTCCAGTTATCATCTTAAAATGTTGTGTGTCACAGGAATAAACAAATGTCCTTATCAATTCCATTATAATAAAGTCTCATCAGATCTTTAACCATGGCCATTTTTAAGTCTTTTGTCATTTACAGACAGTTGTTTTACTCTGATGTCTTTGCAAAAGTGCTTCTTCTTCAAAGAGGCTCATGAAAAAGACCCTACCAAGTACTTTTGAGCACTAATACTGCTACCAGATTATAAGGTGTTAAATCTTTGGTGCATATTTCATATGTAAAGAAGAGTACACTTGACATTTGTTGTTGGTTTTTTTTAAACTGTATTTTGGGGGGTGCTGGGTGGCTCAATTGGTTGAGCATCTGCTTTTGGCTTAGGTCATGATCTCAGGGTCTTGGGATCAAGTCCTGCAATGGGCTCCCTGCTCAGCGGGGGGTCTGCTTCTCTCTCTCCCTCTGCAGCTCCCCCTGCTTTTGTTCTCTGGATTTCTCTCTCTCTCTCTGTCAAATAAATAAGTAAAATCTAAAAAAAAAAAAAAAAAGATTTTATTTATTTGACAGAAAGAGAGAGAGCGCACATGAGCAGGGGAGAGGGAGAGGGAGAAGTAATCTCTCCACTGAGCCAGGAACCCAATGCGGGGCCAAGACCCTGGGATCATGACTTGAGCTGAAGCCAGATGTCTAACCAACAGCCTCCAGGGACCCCTTGACATTTGGTCTTGTGCTAATGTTGGAGACCTCAAAATAAAATTGATCAGGAAGAGAAGCAGCTGACATCACAAGGTAGACCGATCCAGAACATTTCTTTCCATTTCTCTTCTCATCTCTGACCATCCCTTTCCTAATTCTTGACAATTTTTAAACTATGAACATCTTTCTGATTTTAAAAAAATTATTATGTTATGTTAGTCACCATACAGTACATCATTAGTTTTGGAGGTAGTGTTCCATGATTCATTGTTTGTGTAGAACATTCAGTGTTCATTGCAACATGTGCCCTCCTTAATGCCCATCACTGGGCTACCTCACCCCCCCCCACCACCCTCCTCTCTGAAACCCTCAGATTGTTTCCTGGAGTCCATAGTCTCTCATGGTTCATCTCATGGTTCATCTCCCCCTCTGATTTCCCTCCCTTCAGTTCTCCCTTCCTTCCCTTAATGTCCTCTGTGCTATTCCTTATGTTCCACATATGGTTCTTTTGTTCACCTTTCACCTTGCTCTGGTCTGGAAAGAGAATGCCATTGTTCACATATATCAGGCCATCATAAAAGGAGTTCATAAACTTGTCTGTTAGATTTGCCATGATGCTGTTGATCCTGTAGCTCTGTCTGTCACAAACTTCTCCCTTATTTCTATTGCCTCCATTTCTGTGAAACAAATTTGGCCTCCTCTATGCTGTGCTACTCCCTAACCCTGGGTGTTCATTTCCCTGTCTCTGGTTAATAAGCCCAAACCCAGCGAAACTTGAATCTAGGCTCTGTATAAAGAAAGGGCACTAGACAAGGGTGACCAGAATAAAACTGTCTGTGCAGTCTACAGACCCTTAAATTGTATCAGCTTCTAAGGCTGGCACCTTTCCAGTCAAGTCTTGGTTGACCACCCTGAATTCCACTGTTCAACACCCTTCACCCCAGGAAGTATCTCTCTTGGCAGAGCCTGTATTCAACCTATGTACATCTTTATCTATGGAGAACTTGCACCCCCTAATGCATGGACCCTTAAGTGTCTAAATAGATGGAAGATGGCAGTAAGTTATGGTCTGGGCTACCTAGTCTAGTCTCTAACTGTCCACAATCAAACTGAGGCTTCACATTGGGCTGCACTTGTCAAACCACACTACAGACTCAAACAGGAATTACCAGGAAGTATTCATGACTCAGGTTTTATCTCTTTTGACCAATCTTTACTATCTCAGATGGGAGTTAGTGCAATGAAGCTGTGGTTAGAAATTTATCACTTACTGTAAGGGAAATATCAGGGTCTACCTCTGAGGCTGTAGCTGTCAAGCAGAGATCATTGAATTTGCTTACTAAAGTTGTCTTAGACAAGAGAATAATTCTTGATTCTTTCCTTGCTGAGCAGGGAGGTGTTTGTTCTATAGCCAATAACTCTTGCGCTTAGATAAGTAGTTTGGGGAAGCTGAGATACAACTGAGTGAAATAGTTAAACCACTGGCTTAAGCAGATTAAACCTAACTCTGGGTTATTCTTTGACCTCTTTGATTTGGCTTATTTGGGTCATGGGGACCTTGGCTTTGGAGTGCCCTCCAAAATTTGGGTCTTCTTTTTCTTCTTTCTTCTTCTTCCTACTTCCTTCCCCTCCTACCTCCTTCTCCTCCTCCTCCCTTTCATCCCCCTCCACCTCCTTCTCTACCTTCATCTTCTGGTTTTATTTTTAAGTAATCTCTACACTCAACATGGGCTTGAACTCACAACCCCAAGATCCAGAGTCACATGCTCCACCAACTGAGCCAGCCAGGTGCCTCTGGCTATTATTCTTATCATCATTATTATAGTCTTTCTGGTGCACTATGTTCTCTCAAAGATCTTGAATATATGTCTACAACTGCTGGACTGATGGGTAGTCTCACTGAGATTGGAACTCCAAAAGGAATATGAAGAAAATGGTCATCTATAAGACTATGAGGCCAACTTTTGTCCTGTGGATACTATCCAAAGACCAAAACAGATGACAAAAGCAGTGACTAGGAGTAGTGTTCTAGCCTTAACATTTGATCACAACTCTCAGTAATCTTGGAGTCTGATCAGAAGTGGAGAACTGTTAAAGCAAGCAGATTAGACCCAAGGCAGGCTCACTGATGGTAAATCCCATGTCAGCCAATCAAAACTTAACTAAATTTCTGTGCTGGGCTCTCCAGAAAAGGAAGGCTTGGAATAGCCAGTAAGTGCTTGTCTTCTCTGCACAAGTTACCTGACATGGCTCCAAGATTCTCCTTTCCTCCAGGTAAGGAAAGTAACCCTGCCTTAACAAACTAGCAAATGACTGGTATAACTTCTTTGTAAAAATCTGTAAGAATCTCTCACCTTATATAGCTCTTTCGAACTCCTTTCTATCTGCTAGATTGGATGCTGCAAAATTCATGAATTACCATAAGACCAGAAAGAGCTTTAAAATTTACTCAGTTGAATTTTGTTCTTTAAACAAATAACTTTAATTTATAGAGAAAATAGTAGAGGAGGTATTTGAGAAACTAGGAAAATAAAATAATCTTGCTATAGTTTTTTTCTTTTTGAGTTGTAGGAGGTATTTATTTTTAGTTTATTTTTTAATTAGTTAATTTTTCACCCCATCCCCCACCCACCTCTTCTCCAGCAACTCTCAGTCTTTTCCTATGATTAAGAGTCTCTTAAAATTTGTCTTCCTCTTGGGGTGCCTGGGTGGCTCAGTGGGTTAAAGCCTCTGTCTTTGGCTCAGGTCATGATCCCAGGGTCCTGGGATCAAGCCCTGCATTGGGCTCTCTGCTCAGCAGGGAGCCTGCTTCTTTCTCTCTCTCTCTCCCTGCCTCCCTCTCTGCGTACTTGTGATCTCTGTCAAATAAATAAAAAAATAAAAAAAATTTTTATAAAATAGTCTTCCTCTCTAATTTTGTCTTCTCCTATTTTTTCCTCTCTTCCCCTATGATCCTCTCTTTTGTTTCTTAAATTCCACATATGAGTGAGATTATATGATAATGTCTTTCTCTGATTGACTTATTTCGCTTAGCATAATACCCTCCAGTTCCACCCACATCATTGCAAATGACAAGATTTCATTTTTTTGATGGCCAAGTAGTATTCGATTGTATATATATATATCTTTTTCTTTATCCACTCATCTGTTGTTGAACATATGGGCTCTTTCTATAGTTTGGCTAGTGTGGACATTGCTGCTATAAACATTGGTGTGCAGGTGCCCCTTCAGATCACTACCTTTGCTTATTTGGGATAAATATCTAGCAGTGCAATTGCTGGGTCTGTTTTAAACCTCTATACTGTTTTCCAGAGAGTCTATACCACCTTCCATTCCAACCAACAGTGTAAGAGGGTTCTTCTTTCTCTGCATCATCACCAAGTTCTGTCCATTCCTGACTTGATCATTTTAGCCATTCTGACTGGTGTGAAGTGGTATCTCATTGTGGTTTTGATTTGTATTTCCCTGATCCCGAGTGATGTTGAGCATTTTTTCATGTGACTTTTGGCAACATGGATGTCTTCCTTGGAGAAATATCTGTTCATGTCTCCTGACCATTTCTTGACTGGTCTTCTGACCATTTCTTTTTTTTTTCTTTTTTTTTTTTTTTTAAGATTTTATTTATTTATTTCACAGAGAGAGATCACAAGTAGGCAGAGAGGCAGGCAGAGAGAGAGATAGAGGAGGAAGCGGGTTCTCTGCGGAGCAGAGAGCCCGATGCGGGACTCGATCCCAGGACCCTGAGATCATGACCTGAGCCGAAGGCAGAGGCTCAACCCACTGAGCCACCCAGGCGCCCCTTCTGACCATTTCTTGATTGGATTATTTGTCCTTTGGGTGTTGAATTTGATAAGTTCTCTATAGATTTTGGGTACTGGTCCTTTATCTGGTATGTCATTTGCAAATATCTTCCATTCTGTCAGTTGTCTTTTGGTATTGTCAACTGTTTCCTTTCCTCTGCAAAAGCTTTTTATCTTGATGAAGTCCCAATAGTTCATTTTTGTCTTTGGAGACATGTCTAGCAAGAAGTTGTTACAGCCTAGGTCCCAAAGGTTGCTCCTGTGTTCTCCCCTATGATTTTGATGGATTCCTGTCTCATATTTAGTTCCTTATTTTTTTTCTTTTTTTAAATTAATTTTTACTTTTTCAGTATTCTAAGATTCATTGTTTATGTACCACACCCAGTGCCCCATGCAATATGTGCCTGCCCTAACACCCACCACCAGGCTCACTTTGTGTAACACCCCATTCCCTCTCCCCTCCAAAACCTTCAGTTTGTTCCTCAGAGGCCACAGTCTCTCATGCTTCATCTCCCCCTTCGATTTCCCCCAATTCACTTTTCCTTTGCTTTTCCTAATTTCCTCTTCCTAATTTCCTCCGTGTTATACCTTATCCTCCACAAGTAAGTGAAACCATATGATAATTGACTCTCTCTGCTTAAGTTATTTCACTCAGCATAATGTCCTCCAGATCCATCCATGTTAATACAAAAGTTGGTTATTCATCCTTTCTGATAGAGGCATATCCATTGTACATAAGGACCATATCTTCTTTATCCCTTCACCTGCTGAAGGGCATCTTGGCTCTTTCCACAGTTTGGCGATTGTGGCCATTGCTGCTATGAACATGGGGATAGAGATGGCCCTTCTTTTCACTACATCTGTATCTTTGGGGTAAATACCCAGTGGTGCAATTGCAAGGTCATACAGAAACTCTATTTTTAGTTTCTTATGGAATCTCCACACTGTTTCCCAAAGTAGCTACACCAACTTGCATTCCTTCCAACAGTGTAAGAGGGTTCTCCTTTCTCCACATCCTCTCCACCACTTGTTGTTTCTAGTTTTGTTAATTATGGCCATTCCAACTTGTGTAAGGTGATATCTCAATGTGTTTTGATTTGAATCTCCCTGAGGGCTAACGATAATGAACATTTTTTCATGTTTCTGTAAGCCATTTGTATGTTTTCTTTGGGGTAAGTGTCTGTTCATGTCTTCTGCCCATTTTTTACATGATTATCTGTTTTGTGAATGTTGAGTTGGAGGAGTACTTTATTTTTTTTTAATATTTTTATTTTTATTTATCTGACAGACAGAGATCACAAGTAGGCAGACAGGCAGGCAGAGAGAGGAAAGGGGGAGAAGCAGGCTCCCCGCCGAGCAGGGAGCCCAATGCGGGGCTCGATCCCAGGACCCCAGGATCACGACCCGAGCCGAAGGCAGAGGACCCAACCCACTGAGCCACCCAGGTGCCCCGGAGGAGTACTTTATAGATCTTGGATATCAGCCCTTCTCTGGAGTGTCATTTGTGAATATCTTTTCCCATTTTGTGGATTGTGTCTTTGTGTTGTTGACTGTTTCCTTTGCTGTGCAGAAGCTTTTGATCTTGATGAAGTCCCAAAAGTTCATTTTTGCTTTTGTTTCCTTTGTCTTTGGAGACATGTCTTGGAAGAAGTTGCTGTGGCTGATGTTGAAGAGGTTACTGCCGATGTTTTCCTCTAGGATTTTGATAGATTCCTGCCTCACATTGAGGTCTTTTATCGAGTTCGCGTTTATCATTGGTATGGTGTAACAGAATTGTTGCATTTCATTCTTCTACACATAGCTGTCCAATATTCCCAGCACCATTTATTGAAGAGGCTGTCTTTTTTCCAGTGGATACGCTTTCCTGCTTGCTCAAAGATTATTTGACCATAGAGTTGAGGGTCCATATCTGGGCTCTCTACTCTGTTCCACTGTTCCGTTGTTTTTATGCCAGGATCATGCTGTCTTGGTGATCACAGCTTTGTAGTAAAGCTTGAAATCAGGTAACGTGATGCCCCCAGTTTTGTTTTTCTTTTTCAACATTTCCTGAGCAATTCAGGTCTCTTCTGATTCCATACAAATTTTAGGATTGTTTGCTCCAGCACTTTGAAAAATGCTGGTGGAATTTTGATCAGAATGGCATTGAAAGTGTAGACTGCTCTAGGGAGTATAGACATTTTAGCAATCCTTATTCTTCCGATCCATGAGCATGGAATGGCCTTCCATCTTTTTGTGTCTTCTTCAATTTCTTTCACGAGTGTTCCGTAGTTCCTTGAGTACAGATCCTTTACCTCTTTGGTTAGGTTTATTCCCAGGTACCTTATGGTTCTTGGTGCTATGGTAAATGGAATTGATTCTCTAATTTCTCTTTCTATAGTTTCATTGTTAGTCTATAAGAAAGCAACTGATTTCTGTACTTTGACTTTGTATCCTGCCTCATTACTGAATTGCTGTATGAGTTCTAGTAATTTGGGGGTGGAGTCTTTTGGGTTTTCCATATAAAGTATCATGTCATCCACAAAGAGAGAGTTTGACCTCTTCATTGCCAATTTGGATACCTTTTATTTCTCTTTGTTGTCTGATTGCTGTTGCTAGGACTTCCAATACTATGTTGAACAAGAGTGGTGAGAGTGGGCATCCTTCTCGTGTTCTGATCTCAAAGAGACCAGCTTTTCCCCCTTGAGGATGATATTCGCTGTGGGTTGTTCATTGATAGATTTTATGAAGTTGAGGAATGTTCCCTCTATCCCTATACTTTGAGGAGTTTTAATCAAGAATGGATGCTGTATCTTGTCAAATGCTTTTTCTGCATCTATTGAGAGGACCGTGTGGTTCTTCTCTCTTCTCTTATTGATTTGTTCTGTCACATTGATTGATTTGTGAATGTTGAACCACCCCTGCATCCCATGGATGAATCCCACCTGGTCATGGTGGATAATCTTTTTAATGTGCTGTTGGATCCTATTAGCTAGATCTTGTTGAGAATCTTGGCATCCAGATTCATCAGGGATATTGGTCTGAAATTCTCCTTTTTCGTCGGGTCTTTGCCTGGTTTGGGGGTCAGGGTAATGCTGGTTTGTAAAAAGAGTCTGGAAGTTTTCCTTCTGCTTCAATTTTTTGAAATAGCTTCAGGAGAATAGGTATTATTATTATTATTATTATTATTGAATGTTTGGTAGAATTCCCCAGGGAATCCCTCAGGTCCTGGGGTCTTGTTTTTTGGGAGGTTTTTGATCACTACTTCAATCTTGTTACTAGATATTGGTCTGTTTGGGTTACAAATTTCTTCCTGATTCAGTTTTGGAAGTTTATAGGTTGCCAGGAATGTATCCATTTCATCTTGGTTGCTTAACTTATTGGCATATAACTGTTGATAATAATTTCTGATGATTGTTTATATTTCCTGGTGTTGTGTTCTCTCCCTTTTCATTCATAATTTTATTAATTTGGGTCCTCTCTCTTTTCTTTTGGATTCATTTGGCCAGCGGCTTATCAATCTTATTGATTCTTTGAAAAAGCCAGCTTCTAGTTTTGGTGATGCATTCTACTGTATCTCTAGTTTCTATTTCATTGATCTCTGCTCTAATCTTTTTTTTTTTTTTAAGATTTTATTTATTTATTTGACATAGAGGGCTAGATCACAAGTAGTCAGAGGCAGGCAGAGAGAGAGGGGGAAGCAGGCTCCCTGCTGAGCAGAGAGCATGACATGGGGCTCGATCCCGGGACCCTGATATCATGACCTGAGCTGAAGGCAGAGGCTTTAACCCACTGAGCCACCCAGGCGCCCCTCTCTTCTCTAATCTTAATTATTTCCCTTCTTGTGTGGGGGGTTGGCTTAATTTGTTGTTGATTCTCCAGCTTTTTAAGGTGTAAATAAAGCTGGTGTATTCTGGATGTTTCAATTTTTTTGAGGGAGGCTTGAATGGCTATTTCCCCCTTAGGACCGCCTTTGCTGTATCCCTTAGGTTTTGGACCAATGTGTCTTCATTCTCATTGGTTTCCATGAATTGTTAAAGTTCTTCTTTATTTCCTGGTTGAGTCAAACATTCTTAAGCAAGGTGGTCTTTAGCTTCCAGGTGTTTGAATTCCTTCCAAACTTTTTCTTGTGGTTGAATTCCAGTTTCAAAGCATTGTGGTCTGAGAATATGTAGGGAATAGTCTCAGTCTTTTGGTATTGTTTGAGCTCTAATTTGTGACCCAGTATGTGGTCTATTCTGGAGAAAGTTCTATGTGCACTTAAGAGGAATGGATCTTATGTTGTTTTAGGGTGTAATGTTCTATATATATCTATGAGGTCCATCTGGTGAAGTATGTCATTCAAAGCTCTTGTTTCTTTATTGATTTTCTGCTTGTATGATCTATTACTGAGAGTGGTGTGTTAAGATCACCTACTATTAATGTAGTCATAGCTATATGACTCTTTATTTTGATTAAAAGTTGGCTTATGTAGTTGGCTGCCCCATATTGGGGACATAAATATTTACAGTTGTTAGGCCTTCTTGGTGGATAGACCCTTTAAGAATGATGTAGTGTCCTTCTGTATCTCTGACTATAGTCTTTGTATAAAATCTAATTTATCTGATATGAGAATTGCTACCCCAACTTTCTTTTGATGCACATTAGCATGAAAGATGCTCTTTCATCCCTTCACTTTCAGTCTGGATATGTATTTAGGTTCCAAATGGGTTTCTTGTAGACAGCATATGGACAGGTCCTATAGTTTTATCCAATCTGCAACTGTGTGCCATTTTATGGGAGCATATAGGCCATTCACATTGAGAGTGATTATTGAGAGATACATTTTTATTGACATCACATTTCTATAGACTGTATCTGTGAATTTCTGTTCTATGACACTCTTCAGTCCTTTCCCCTTAGTATTTTTTGTAGTGCTGGCTTGGTGGTTACATACTCTTTTAAACCTTGCTGGTCTTGGAAACTATCTCTCCATCCATTTTGAATGTCAACCTTGCTGGATAAAGTTTTATTGCCTGCATGTTCTTCTTATTTAGTTCCCTGAATATGTCTTTCCAGCCCTTTCTGGCTTGCCAAGTTTCTGGGGACAGCTCTGACATTATTCTGATGGACTTTTTCTGTATGTAAGGAATCTCTTCCCCCTATCTTCCCTCAGAAGCTCTTGTCTAGGATATGATTTGTGAGTTTCACAATTAAGTGTCTGGATGTCTTTCTAGATTTGCTGATCTTGGTGCATATTCTTTCTGCTTCTAGGACATGAACGCTGTTCCCTTCCCCAGACTGGGAAAATTTTCATCCAGAATTTGTTCAGCTATATCTTCTAGTCTTCTCTCTTTCTCCACCCCCTCAGGGATCCCCCAAATTCTGACATTGGAATGTTTCATGGTATCATTTCCTAATTCTGTTTTCATGACTTGTAAGCTGTTCGTTCCATGCCTCCTCCTGATACTTTTTCTCTATCAGTTTGTCCTCTAGATCACTAATTCTATCTTCTGCCTCAGTTACCCTAGCTGTTAGAGTATTTAGATTAGATTGGATCTCATTGATAGGATTTTCAACTTCTGCCAGGTCAGCTCTCACTTCCGCCCTTAGAGATTCTATGTTGTCACTGATGGTTTTCTCCAACCTAGCCATTGACTGGATAATTGTTACCCTGGATTCCCTTTCCAACATATTGTTTATGTCCATATCCAATGGTTCTGATAGAGAGGGAACAGTCTCTGAATTTTTCCTCTGTTGGGTGTTCCTCCTCCTAGTCATTTTGGTGAGAGGTTGTTGAGGGGATGTATAGCTGAATGTATCAATCATGATCCAGGCAAGGTGCACCCTGGAATGTCTCAGAGCAATTGGAAGTCACCACCAAAAAGAAAGAAAAAAGAAAAGAAAAGAGAGAGAGAGAGAGAGAGAGCGAGAAAGAGAAAGCCCAGCCAAAATGAGCCCCCAAATTAAGATTTATAAGGTATATAAACAAAAATGGACAAACAAAAAGACTGACAAAAGTAAATGACAAGAAAAAAAAGAAGAACCCAGCGAAAATGAACCCCAAGAAAAGGTTTATATAATACCAGAACAAAAACAAATACACAGAAATGCTGACAGAAGAATAAGATGGGAGGTTGGTTATAAATTCTCGATGTGGGCAAGGAAAGTTATTTTGGTTCTTCCTGGGTATATCTTGGTATCTTTGTTGAAGGACTCAACTTTCCAGAGATAAAAAGGAGAGTAAAACTGGTTTCTATATAGAGGTAGTATTGAATAGAGAAAGAAGATTACCTTGAATCTGTATCTATATGTATATTTAAAAAAAGAAAAAAATAAGAGAAAAAGAAAAACACCTGTATATGTATGCAAAAAGTTCAAGTTTACTTCCAAAGTAGGAACATAAGCAATAGCAGAATATTGAGTTTTTTTTTAAATTTTATGTATTTATTTGACAGACAGAGATCACAAGTAGGCAAAGAGGCAGGCAGAGAGTGGAAGGGAAGCAGGTTCCCTGCTGAGCAGAGAGCCCAATGCGGGGCTTGATTCCTGGACCCTGAGATCATGACCCGGGCCGAAGGCAGAGGCTTTAATCCACTGAGACACCCAGGTACCCCCAGAATATTGAGTTTTAAATGTCATATTTTCTTTGTCTCAGCATATGATTTTTGAATTATATATATTTTCTTAAAAACAAAAGTTCAAGTTAAAAGGTTATTATGGAATATGTTGTATCAAACCTTTAGTTGTAATGGTAAGTAAGTTAAAAAAATTAAAAGAACAAGAATCGTGAAAACGAATTAAAAACAAGTTGTGTCTATGAAATATACAGGTTTTAAGGCAATAATGTGAGCTTAATATATTGTTTTCCCCTGATGTTGAGGTTTTACAATTTTATTGCGACCCTGTGGTGGTTGTCCTCTAGTTCTTTTTTTTCTTTTCCATTTTATAAGGATTTATTTAAATTCCACTTAGTTAAAATACAGCATAATATTAGTTTCAAGTGTACAATATAGTGATTTAATACTTTAATACATCACCTAATGCTCATCACCAACCAAGTGCATTTTTTTTTCATCGTAACAGTATTCATTGTTTTTGCACCACACCCAGTGCTCCATGCAATCCGTGCCCTCTCCAATACCCACTACCTGGTTTCCCCAACCTCCCATCCCCCACCCCTTCAAAACCCTCAGATTGTTTTTCAGAGTCCATAGTCTCTCATGGGTCACCTCCCCTTCCAATTTCCCTCAACTCCCTTCTCCTCTCCATCTCCCCTTGTCCTCCATGCTATTTGTTATGCTCCACAAATAAGTGAAACCATAGGATAATTGACTCTCTCTGCTTGACTTACTTCACTCAGCATAATCTCTTCCAGTCCCGTCCATGTTGCTACAAAAGTTGGGTATTCATCCTTTCTGATGCAGGCATGATACTCCACAGTGTATATGGACCACATCTTCCTTATCCATTCGTCCATTGAAGGGCATCTTGGTTCTTTCCACAGTTTGGCGACCGTGGCCATTGCTGCTATAAACATTGGGGTACAGATGCCCCTTCTTTTCACTACATCTGTATCTTTGGGGTAAATAGCCAGTAGTGCAATTGCAGGGTCATAGGGAAGCTCTATTTTTAATTTCTTGAGGAATCTCCACACTGTTCTCCAAAGTGGCTGCACCAACTTGCATTCCCACCAACAGTGTAAGAGGGTTCCCCTTTCTCCACATCCTCTCCAACACATGTTGCTTCTATAAAGAACTCCTGAAACTCAACACACACAAAACAGACAATCATATAAAAAAAATGGGCAGAAGATATGAACAGACACTTCTCCAATGAAGACATACAAAGAGCTATCAGACACATGAAAAAAATGGTCATCATCACTAGCCATCAGGGAGATTCAAATTAAAACCACATCGAGATACCACCTTACACCAGTTAGAATGTCCTCTAGTTCTTTTGGCTTGCCTTCTGGGGGAGGGGACTGCCACTTTGTTTTTCAGTCAGTCTTGCTTGGGTTGAGTCATCCTGCCCCTTATCAAGGATAGGTTTTTCAGGGTTTTGTTCTCTGGAGGTTTTTTTCCTTTGGTGGGTTTTTGTGGCTTTTCAGTGGTTTAGTGGAAAGCAAACCGCGCCCAGACATCCACCTCAGAGAGAGGCCTCAGTCTGCTCCCCTCTGGGTGCTCCAGAACACACAGACTACCCCTCTGCAAACTCCACTGAATAGCGCAACCTCCCACAAGTTTTGTGCATCCCCAGCCACTGTCTCAGTGGTCGCCCAAGGTGCCTGGTTGTCTCTGCACCCCCGCGCCACTGAAACTGCAAGCGATGTTGGTCCAGGGAACCCACTTCCGGTGGCTGCTTCTGCTGGGACTGCTGTCTGGGGTTCAGGCCCACATAGGGTGTCCTCAGACCCTGCTGTCATGCAGGTTGCAGAAGGCTATACCGACCAGAGATCGCTCAAGTTCTCTCAGGCATGGGCTGTGAGCATTCAGACCCATGGCCAGTCCTAGAGACTGCTGGCTAGCACACACACCAGGCTCTCTCAAGCACTGGGGGAGTGCACTCACAGCCCATGGTCATGCAGGGCATGCAGAATGCAGAAGGCTGTGGACCTAGAGAGCGCTGGCTGGCGCCCACACCAGACTCTCTCACACACAGGCAGGAGTGCACCTAGCCAAGTGAGCAGTGGTGCAAGCAGCAGAAAGCCATGAGCTCAGGGCCCACAGAGGCTCTGCCACACTCTCTGTCTCGGGTGGTCGCTGGCGGTCGCCGTCCTGAATCTGTGGGCTTAGGCCTGTGCCCGTGACCTCCCATCTCCACCAGTTGCCCCTTAAGATCTTTTGCTTTTTTTGAGTGCTTTTAACCAGACTCCATATTAATGCCGGTCCTCAACCACAGGGCACTTGTTTTGGGATATTACTTTCCAATGGGTTGCTTCTGGTGGCTCTCTCCCCCCCCCCCCATCCTCCAGTATCATTCTAAGAGTTCCCACTCCGCTTTATCACTCCACTGATGTCTTCTGTCCCCGTAGAGATCCTGAGGTATGTAATATTACATCTCAGGCCAATTTCCTGGGTGTTCAGAGTGTTCTGCAAGATATTTAGCTCAGTTTATATGACTGGTTGAAACTGGCTCTCCTACTTCTCTGCCATCTTGCCCCTCTTCCAGTACTGCCTCTTGTTCTCTTTTTTGAGGTGAGTTTTTTTGTCTTGTCATTCTGTCTAGAGATGACTAGATGAATGAGAGAACAAAATACTAAAATGCAAGAACAACCCCAGAGAAATATATACTAATCAATCCAGAAAAGACCCGATACTGGGGGGGTGGGGTGGGGAGGGAATAAATTCAGACCTATGAACAGAATATAGCAATACAGTGGATCCTGTGTGTATTTTGGTCTGTTTGTTATAAAACTAGATCTCAACATTTTAAGGAAAGAAAACTTATATATGTACACAAAAATTAAATACAATGAAAGTATAGAATATAACTTATAAAAATGAAAATTAAAGGATAAAAAAAGGAACATAAACAGACAGGTGAACAGAACAGAGCAATACACTTCATCCTGAGTGTATATTGGTCAGTTTGTTAGAAGAGATTGCATCTCAAAATTTGTGATGAAAGAAACACACACACACTGGCTGGCTCCTGGAAAGTGATATAGCAGTGCAGTGCAAAATCAGAACTTTTAGAAGTCTACTCCATTGAGGGATGTCCCTGGCTGAAAGGTTCTCAGGTGGTGAAATCCTACGTGGGACAGCGTGGTCTCAGGATTCTTGGGGGTCACAGGAAGACTAGGGGTGCCTGAGTGCAGTAGAGTTCCCAGGCATTGGAGTGGGGAAACTAGCTGCAATCAGTGAGTCCAGGAGTGGACTCTTTGCTCAGGGTTGCTATAATTTGTGACTCATGGCAGAATCAGACCACTGCTCTCAGAGCAGGGGCCCAACGAGCAGCAGAACTCTGAAACTCCCCTTCCTCATCCTGGGGAAGTGGCACCAGAATGCACCGCAGGAATCTGCAGGGTTTGGAGAGTCAAAACGGGGTCACCTGGCTGAGACAGAAATGCCCAGTCATAGGCTGGGTGATCTTGGAGTGCAGAGACTAGGGAGACAGGAGTGATTGACTGCTTTTCTCCAAGGGTGCACTGAGGAGTGGGGCTCCAAGCTCTCAGCTCCTGGCCAGACACTGGGAGTCCACCATTTTCATTCTCATCCTCTAAAGCTGTGTGGAAAGCCTTCAGAGAACAAAAGCTACAGAGAGCAATCCAGAGCAGATTGCTTAGCCTGGCACCTGGCAAGGGCAGTGTAATTCTGCTTGGGGCAAAGAGACTTGAGAATCAATGCAACAGTCCGCCTCCCCCAGAAGATCAGCAAGAGCATCCAGCCAAGACCAAGTTTACCAATCAAAGAGAACGGCAAAACTCCAGCACTAGGGGAATATAGCATATAGAATCCATGGATTTTTTTTCCCATGAAAAAAATTTTACTCTTTCAATTTTAATTATTTTCTCTTTTCTTTTCAACCAGTTTTTTAATCAACTCTTTTGTTAAAATCTTTTAAAAATTTTCATTCTTACAGTTATATCCTATACTTTCATTGCATTTAGTTTTATTTTTGTACATATATAAATTCTGACTTTTTAAAAATGATTTTTTAAAGATTTTATTTATTTGTTTGACAGAGATCATAAGTAGGCAGAGAGGAAGGCAGAGAGGCAGGCAGAGAGAGAAAGGGGGAAGCAGGCTCCCCGCTGAGCAGGGAGCACAATGCAGGGCTTAAATCCCAGGACCCTGGGATCATGACTTGAGCCAAAGGCAGAGGCTTTAACCCACTGCACCACCAGGTGCCCCTAAATTCTACTGTCTTTACAATTTGGGGATGCACTTTCTTCTAACAGACCAAAATACACCCAGAATCTAGTGTGTGGCTCTATTCTCTTCAATTGTCTGATCATATTTGCTTTTTTTTTTAATTTCTTTTTTCCCCTTTTAGTTTTTTTTTTCTGTTTTTGCTAAAGTCTTTTCAAAATTTTCATCTTTACAGTTACAGTCTTCCTTTCAATGTATTATTTTTTGGTTTGATCTCGCAATTTCCTGATTTGTAATAAAATTCCTATTTAAGAACATGTGTGATTGCCTGTAGCAAAGGATCTTGATAGGCCCAGAACCCAGGGCTGATTCTGGCCCCTGAAGAGGATTTACATTTACCTCACATGGCCCCAATGGTTCACTGGACAGAACATCCCGAAGCAGTCCAAGACCTTTGGGCTACTGTCTGGGCAGGAATCACTGGGAGTCTGTAATCCTATTCATGGGTAGGATTTTAATTTTAATTTTAATATCCCCTTTAATAGCAAAGGGAATATACTGAGAGGTTCCATGAGGCATCAAACATCCTTTGAGCCTATAAAATCCACGAAAGCAGGGCTGGGCTCTTTTGCTTCCCTGATGTAGACTCAGTGCCTAGAGCACCCACTACACACTTACTCAACATGTGGGGTATATGTGTGTATGGCGCAAATACTTGTTGGCTGAAGGGTAAAATGCAACCAAGTCTTGCAAAGGCATCACAGCTCTTTCCTCTTGTATGAGTTTGCTCAGGTTACCATAACAAAATAGCCCAGATGTGTAGCTCAGGTTAACAGAAATTTATTGTCTCACTATCCTGGAGCTGGAGGTCCAGTCAAGGTTTAGCAGATTTGGTTTCTCCTGAGGCACCTCTCCTTGACTTGCTGACTGGAGGTTCCTCTCTTTATGCATCCCTGGTGTCTCTTCTTACAAGGACACAAGTCTTACTGGATTAGGGTTCCACATGTTCAACCTCACTTAACATTAGTTACCCCTTTAAATATATTATCTTCAACTGCAGTTACATTAGGTATAAGGCCTCAACATATGAATTTGAGGGGTGGGACACAGTTTAGTCCAACAACACCCCTCCTCATCTGCAGGCCCCTCACTGTCCTTCACCTTAGGCACCCACTTCCTTCTCTTTCTTGTCCATCTCCACAGACCCACCTTCTCTTTCTCTATGGCTTTATCTCATTTGCCCTTTTAGAAGTTCACTCAACAGAGTGGAATGTGCTGAGTTCACAAGGCAGGAGCTTCGTGGTTTTGCCTCAGACCTGTTTTGTTTGGCTTGATGACAGGCCTTCCTGTGGGTCACTTCACACCACTTCCATGCCCTCGCACTGGCCCCTTTGGCTCGTCCTCAGGTGGATCTGGCCCCCATGGGAAATTTAGAGGGCAACTCCCAAACCAGAGCCTCTGAGTCCCAAGTTGTACAAAGAATCCAGCTTGCACACTGGGCTCATTTGGTGGTTTACAACTGACCACTCAGAGGAGTCAGAGAAGAGGTCAAGGATAGGAACTCCTCTATGAAGGAGCTTTGGTGGTTTGGAGGAAAGAATTGGGAAAGAAACAACTGGTCTGCATCTTAAATGAGATTCCCAGCCTTTCACCATGTTTTTACCCCAATAAAGGGGTCTGCTTTTCACATTGTTTTTATTTGGTCACCCCTACACACATACACCCTATTAACACAACAACACTGCACATACTGACACCTAACCACTCACACACACAATAAGTATACATTCACACCCCACTAGGCATACCCCCCACCACCCACACACCCAACACACAATCCCACTACAGATGACCCCATCAAGCACACAAATACTCACTACTCACACTGTTGGGTCCATGGTCAAAGGAGCAAGACTGATAAAAAGCGAAGGTCAAGCAAAGCTTTATTTCACGCCAAGCAACGAGAATCAAACTGACCGGCCAGGGCCATCTCTTGCAAAGAGGCAACCCCTCCCAGCCTCACAGACTTTTATAGAGTAAAGGCCATGTGGTTGAGGCTGGCCACACACAGGTGGCCAACTGAATTACAATTCACCCTATAGTAGTTATTTGAACTACCCTATCACTCTGGTCAGAATTGGCACCCAAAAGGCAAGGCCCACATTCTTGGGTGGTTAGGGAGGTGCTTTCCTGATTGGATGTCTCCACCTGGCTTGGCTCATCCCTGTATTCTGGGCTCTGTTACCTCCCCCTGACCTGACACGTCCTGGTATATGGGCTCTGTTATCAGGGGCTGGTCAGTCATATTTTTTTCTGGTTTCCCACACTTGTTTCTGAGTAAGTTCCTCTGGGGGGGGCAGGGTCAATCTAAGTTTAATGCATAAACAACAAAATGGCTCGCTCTGGCTAAGCAGGCCCTTACATTTCCCCATTTTCTTTGGAGACTAGTCAAATCCTTGACTTTTTAGCCACTTCTATGTTTTTGTTGTAAGGGATTATACTGAGCATGTACGATTAACATGTTTATCGCTCTAATTTTCTTTTGTACAAATGACATTAGGGCATTTATAATGCAGGGGCCAAAAAGTAACATTAGCAATTATAAAACCAGGAGTCCTGCAATTGCTGATTTTAGGGAAGTCGTCCACGGAGACCAGTTGAACAAACTTTTATAGCATCCCTATTGTGCACAATAGTACTCTGGTGGGCCCCCAGGTCTTTCCCCCCAACCGCATTGGGGAGGCCCAGTGTTAGGGCACATGTAAAACTGTAAGGCATCTAAACAGGGGTTAATGGGTGCCAATTGGCATAAGGTTACATTAAATTGCACAGTCGGCTGATGAGTTAGCCATTCACCGCTTTGTATAACATTTTCCACTTCTCCTAATTCCATTCATTTAATTTCCCACCTATACTTTTTTGTCTTATGAGGTGACTTAGAAGCTCTTACAAAAACAGGTAACAACAGGAGCAACAATGAACTCATAGTCTTTTGAGTCTTAGTTTTAGTCCATGATCTGCAACGTCCATCGGCATCAGCTTCCATCTCTGGGGGGGGGGGGGGGCGTCCTCGTCCTCGGCTCATTTGACATGACCTACATGAATTCAGGCCCTGATGTTTTCTACTTTTACTGCTGTGAGGGTGGTTAGGATGACAGCAAATGTTCCTTCCAGCAAGACTCCCAAGTTTTCCTCTTGGTGGCGGCGCATCCAAACCAAGTCCCTGGGTTGGTAAGATTGTGGTTCCACCTCCGTCTCAGTGTGGGCAGTTCAGATCCTGCGTGGGTTCTTTTTAAGACAGACTGTAATGCCTGCAGTGACTGGAGTACAGACTGACCAATCATTTTTGCTAGGGCAACCTCTTGTAGCTGAGGGCAGAGCGGGTGGGGGTGTTTCCCAAACATTATTTCAAATGGGGTCACCTTGTTTAAATAGGGTGTACATCACGCCATGAGGAGGGCAAAAGGAAGGAGAGCCATCCATCCACCACCAGCCCCCAGAATTAGCTTTGTCAAGGTCTCTTTAAGAGTCTAGTTCATTCTCTCTACTTGCCCGGAACTCTGGGGCCGGTAGGCACAATGTAGTTTTCAATTAGTGCCCACGGCCTTGGCCAATGCCTGTGAGACTGAACTCACAAATGCAGGGCCATTGTCTGACCTGATTGCGAGAGGAAACCCAAACCTCTAGTAGCTTTTGGCTACCATTCCTGCCATCTCATGTTTGGCAGAAAAAGCCTCTATCCAGCCTGAAAAGGTATCCACAAAAACTAACATAGACTTGTGTCCGTATTTTCCCAGTTTCATCTCTGTAAAATCCATTTCCCAATAAATTCCTGGCTCCTTACCTCTTTCTCTTTTCCCTCTTTCCATTCTAGTTCTTCCCACATTTACCACCTGACATTGAGCACATCTATCAACCACATCCTGAATCATATGCCGTAATTTAGAAACCTGAAACTGCTTGCCCATAAGCTCCTTAAGCTTGCGTGTCCCCAAATGAGTGCCCTGATGTATTTGGCTTACTAATTTCTTCCTAGTCTTAGCCCAGTCCCCTTCAAAGTCTAGTTTAACCCATTTTTTAAATATTTTAAATCTTCCTCTGAAGTTTGCCTCAAGTTGTCTAGCTTAGATAAACAAACATTTAAAGACAACCAAATCTAGAATTTAACATCCATAAAGGCGTGTTATTAAAACATAATTTTTCTCTCTAAAATAACCCTCATTTCCAGAGGTAGCCAAATTAGGACTAATTTACTTGAAAAACAAGTCCGGTTTTAACAAACTTGGCCTAATTATTTACACAAGCTCAGCAAGAACAGTGAGTGTGATCATATAGACCTTTTAGAATCTGCTTTGCTGGAACTTCTTATAAGGAATCTCTAGGTTGAACTTTTAGTAGCCTCTCCAGGCCAGAAGCCAAGTCACGAACTTGCCATCAGACATGCCTGCAATACCAGTCAACTTGGGCGAATTCTTCTTTCTGAGGCTCTGCACCTACCAAGGAGTGACATTCTTTACTCATCTGGTGAGGCTGCTGGGAACTCTGTAAGTAAGGTATCAGGCTAACAGTTCCAAAGGGCTTTACGGCTCCAGGTTTCATAAAGTCAACCTTAGTTCCTTTAAACTGTCTGGTCATAACTGAGTTTTTTCAAATATGATATCCCAGTCAAAGCCTTGGTAAAATAACCAGTTTCCAATGCTGTCCTGTTACAAGGAGAACAGATTCTTATTGAACTTATGCAAATGACTGATTGCCATGGAAGAAAGAATACTTATTGAGCCCTTTTGGTTTCAGAGGGTTTAGATAGAGAGAAAAGTTGAATGCCTTGATTCATATACAAATGAGTACTTTTACATCTCTATAAGTCACAGATAGGAAAAATTTCCCTAGTCAGGAGGAGCAAACATTATAGAACCAGTAATGTTTAAAATAAGATGAAACATTAAGAGACACAACATTACAATCTTTCAGTTCATCTAGTCTCATGTTACTAATTCTGGTTTAGTCTGAATGCAGTAGCCCTTACTTCTGTAAAATTTTACCCACTTCAGTTCCAGGATTTTAATATATCAAAGACCTGTATTTGTCCTGAAAGTCTCCCATATGAAGTTCTTTTAGGGCAGAATTCATCTTACAAGATAATTAAAACAATTACAAATGATAAAAACTCAGAATAGATATGGTTAAATTACCAGGTGATGACCTTATCAAAACATTAAAACTTTAGGAAATGCATAGAATCTCTAGAATAGTTACAGCATTTACCCAAATGTAACCCAAGGTTTATTATTGGTTTAGCAGTACTTACTGAGTAACTTAGTATACCAAGGAAAAGTCTTATCAGTCAAAGAGATCTTATTTATAATTTAAATCTTGTCGACAATTGTTAAAACCTTAGGAAGTCTTAAAACACATGCCTAAGTATAATTAGGGATGTTAAACACCTGATAAAACATAGAAACTGGGTTTTCTGGGCAGGCAAAGAGAAAACCAAAACAGATCAATTAACCTAAGAAAACTTTGCCCTTTTAAAAAGAGAGAAAACCAGTCTTTTTATACCAGTGTCTTTCCTTTTTTCATTTTTAAGTGTGCTGTCTTAAGATATGAGTTTTCTGGGTTCCCCTCCCATCGTGAATGATGTCGCAGACAAAGGGAGGGGGGGTCTTTCAGAAGCTGTCCTGCTCGCATCCCTCGCGGGAACTTAGGAGCATCTTAGCTAAGGTCTGTCCGTATAAACCCCAGACCAGGCTACTCCGTGGAGTACATGACCCGTTATGCCATATGACGCCCCGCGAGACTCAGGGTGCAGCCCACTCAGACTCCATAGCCGAAGCTGTGGAGCCATACAGACACATTCACACAGTCAGGCACTCTTCAGATTAAATCAGGTTTGACCCCGCACCTGTGGGTATCCCTGGCTAATGGGAGGTGATCAGTCTCCCCTCTCTTTACAAATAAGAGTGAGTTTCTATGGTTACAGGCAATGGAGGATGGTAACAGGGTGTTTTCGCAGTCCCTTAAGGTTGGGCTGCTTCCTTAATCTCTCAAGGCCAAATGGCCCTTTCACTTGGAAGTATAATCTATGTGGAGGCATGTCAGGAGAGTGCTAAATCACCTTGGAGGCTGTTTTTCTTTTTTAGTCTGTCCTGACCATACCTAAAATTTCTTTTCTGAAGACTTCCCTTCATAAACCTTCTACAACTTTTCTTTGTATTCAGGTTTTGTCCCAAGCCATTTCCTTTCAAACCACCATCTCATTTAGGACAAAATTACCTTTTTTAACTTTTAACAAAATATACTCCCATTTTTAAAATCTTTCTTATATATCTTATACTTTTCCACAGAATTGCTTTCTTTATTTTCCTCAGTCTTAGTTACACTTAGCAGAATTTTGTACTCTTAGAAACACCTTAATCAGTTATTAACTAATTGTGAACTGTTACAACAGAATTCTTCAGATGGCACATTTATGAATCAGTTAAGCACAAAACATGTTTACCAACAGATTTCAAAAGCACAAACCTAGTTCCAGCAACCAGCGCTCTAGCATTTTATCCTGTTTGGTTAAGACCTAGATTCATAATTTAATTCTATTTGTCATCCAAGCAAAACTTTAAACTTTCAGGTTACCAAAGACTTTTAAAGCTATCTCAGCAATTAACCATTAAAACTTTGAGACAGACAATTAACCATCAGTTTAGTCATTTCTTTGCTAATAGATTTTAACAGAAATAACGAGAGCTTATTTGATCTTAAGTAAACTGAAGTTTCACATTACTGCTGTTAACTCAAAAGACATGTCTATCTTAATTAAACCAACAAACTTAACTTAGTTCCAATACTGATTTATGTTCCACCTGGGCCCACTCCACTTTGAATGTTTACCTGAGACATGGGTGGGAGCATCTGGAGTGGGGGGTGTTAGGTCCAGGGGCTGCTCTTCTTGCTCCTTGACAGTGAAGAGAAAAGGAGCCACGGTGCATGATCTAGAGGCTAGTCATGCAGGCTGCATGCACGTTGGTGCAGAAACAGAAGGGGGAGACAGAAGAAACAAAGTGCTGCCAGAAGGCAGAGAAAGGATTCCCAGTTTTAGAGCTTATCAACTCCAACAGAGGAGCAGACATCATGCTTTCCTGCCAGCAAGGGGGAGGAGGCTAGGCAGTCCACATCGGGCCAGAGAGGGCAAGGAACTTCCCCGAAACAAAGAAGTTTTGGCAGCTGCTTGGGAATATTCCTTACAGTCTCTTTCTTGAGTTAGACCAACCCCAGTTGGCTCCAGTTATAGCCAGCCATTAACACAAGAAATGAGTAAGGGAGAAGCCCCACATCTATTAGGAGGAATGGAGAGATGAAAGAGTCCCCTCACTCTCTGCTTGCCCCATTCCTAAAAGACAAGACAAAAACAACCGCAAACCCAGCGGCCCTCATCCAGAGCCTGCCCCGGGTGGGGGTTTTTCCGGCCCCTACAGGGGTTACCCGGCCACCTACAACCAGACCTAGCGGCCTTTAACCTTCTGCTGTAGGGAATTTTCTCGGTTCCCTATGTGCATCCGTAAACCCAAAGGTTGCGGTCCCCTGGACACGCTCGTTGGTGGGATTTTCCTGGTCCCCTAGATGCACTCGCTGGTGGGGATTTTCTCGGTCCCCTAGATGCACCAATGTTGGGGATTTTCTCAGTCCCCTGATTGCCTGGGAGGGCCCGTAGCCCCTGGCAATCCCCCCCTGAGGGATGAGGCATCCCCGCATCCACTCAAGCCCTGGGCGCTATGCTGCGTCCAGCTTCTCCCCGGTGGGCTTTATTACCCTGGAGCTCCCCAGACAGGCAGACAGACAAACAGACAGACAAACAGATAGGATCTCAAGGGGTCTTGAGATCTTACCTGCGGAGGCTATCTGATGCTGGCTCAGTCCTCGCCGTTTTATCCTGGACGAGCCCCCACTGAAAGGGTCCATAGACAAAAGGATGAGATTGATACAAAGCAAAAGTTAAGCAGGGCTTTATTTCACGCCAAGCATCGAGAATCAAACTGACTGGCCAGGGCCATCTCTTGCAAAGAGGCGACCCCTCCCAGCCTCACAGACTAACTTTTATAGAGTAAAGGCCACGTGGTTGAGCCTGGCCACACACAGGTGGCCAATTGAATTACATTCTACCCCATGATAGTCATCTAATTCAGCCTATGACCTTGGCTAGACTTGGCGCCTTTGTCTGGCACCCAGAAGGCGGGGGCTCACGGGGAATACGTGCGCTTTCACTGATTGGACGTCTCCACCTGGCCAGACACGTCCTTGTATCTGGGCTCCATTATTTTTGCCCAGCCTGACATTTCCTGGTATCTGTGCTCCGTTATTAGGGCTATTTGGCCGTATTTCGCCAGTTCTGTTTCTAAGCGCTTTCCTCTTGGGGGAAAGGGCAGGTTCAATCTAAGTTTACTGCATAAACAACAAAATGGCTCGCTCTGGCTAAGTAGGCTCTTACAACACTATACATACCCAACCTACTTCAGACACACGCCTACATGTACTCACACATATATTTTCACCCCATACCCATGCCTGTCACGCACCCCATTACACTCATGTACACAAATTCATAAACACATATACATAAGCCTCACCACCTCCTTTTCTACCATGTTGACGGCAATTTTCTCCATACTCCAAGCCTCATATTCACAGCCTGCTTTTGACTGTTCATCCTACATATCCAAATTTCATTTCTCACAATCCCTACTCAGACCCCTTTCTCCAATGAGGCTGGTCACTTTCCTTTTTTGTAGACCTAGAATCCCTGGCACTCAATAGGGTTCTAATAAGTTTCTGTTAAACTGAAATGTTGTTCCCTCCCTCCTTTACCCAGAGCAGGTATTTTGCTTCCTTCAATACCTAGCTGAAGATTCATGGCTACTGCACAGTTACTCCCTTACCTGACATCCTTCTAGGAAGTGTTCCATTTTGTACTGAATGCCTTGCTTATGTACCAGGATGTCAAAACCAAAGCTGTGATCTAAGCAGCAGACATCAGATACCAAACTTTGTGTGAGGCTTCCTGATAGAGTATTCAAGGTAATTAGTCCAGTGCTTATTTCCTGACTGAGTTCCCCCTACCCAATTTACAAACAAAGTGGAGCTGAAAGTGGAAGGGAATAATGGAGTTTTTGTGGAGAGAAATTCTGTAGCCCAAGTCCCATCCCCTTGGGGGTGGTAGAGGAAATACCCCCTTAACCTCAAACCTGGAGAGTGAGATGCAGTGGTAATACTCAGAGAGGGTGACATGCATTTCCTGCAGAAAGCATTCAAGTCAAGGGGTTGTGGCAAGGAAGCCACAGACAGCAGAGAGCTGTGGGTGGATATAACCTACTTCTCACTGACAGTGCAGCAAGGACATGGGAGAGAGGCTTAGAACCCTCCCCAGGATCAGTGCCTGGGAAAGGAAGGGAATGTCACTGGTGACAGTGGTGGAGAGGTCTGTCAGAGAAATGGGGCCAGTGGGGCAGCCTACTGGAGAAGGGGACCAGAAGCAGTAGCAAGAGTCCAGCAGGGATTCTGAAACGCTCTCATTAGTTCCCACATGGTAGTGATGAGGGAGCAGGAGGCTGACTGAGGACAAAGCAAAAGCTGGCACCTTGCACCCTCTCTCCATCCCCTCCCCCCCAGTAATATGTGTAGCATTCCCCAGGCATCCCTGACCACCATAAGAAACAAATAGTTAACTTGCAGAGATCACAGTCCTGCAAGACCGGAGTCTCCCTTGGTTTACAAATGTCCTAGAGATCTACAAACAAAGAAGTTACCTTATCAATAGCACAATTTCCAGAGGCAAATAACTCAGTTCCTCAAGCCCTAATGCCACCCTCCCCTCCATAAACAAAACTGAAGGAGGCTGAGGTAGAAGGAAATGTAAATATAGTTAAATCTCTTCTGAACCTAAATCTCACTAACAAAGACACTTATAGCAGGATTGTGACATCCCACCAGGAATCTCCCAACTATCTTGATGTTAATGGCAGGCCAAAAGACAATATTGATCTAGCCCCAAGGCCTCCAGTATCCCGGCACCTTGTAGGCCCTCTTTAGCATATGAAAGCTCCATTGAAACCTTCCTTCCCCTCACCTTACCCCAATCGCAAGGTACATAACTTGCCATCTCTCACAACCAGGGGCAGTAGCTCTTCCTGCCCATGGGTCCTGTCCCTGTGCTTTAATAAACCACCATTTTGCACCAAAAATGTCTCAAGAATTCTTTCTTGGTCATCGGCTCCAGACCTCAGCCCACTGAACCTCACCTAGGTTCTAGAACTTCCATCAGTAGTGAGGTGTGGAAGCCTGCTGCACTTTTAGGCTGTGGAGCCAACTCAGAATGGCAGCAGGCTCTGACCAAGTGAGAAACCCCCTGTCCACCTCCCATGCCTCCCCTCTGCTCAGGAGCAGATGAATGCAGAAGAAAACTGTACTTCATCCCACAGGGAGGATCCATTTACACATCTGAATCAAGATTGTTTGTGACTTAAAGTGATCACAGGACTATTTCCTAGGAATGAACAGAAAAGCCTGGAGGAGTTTTCATCAAATCTTCATCCACTGGCAGGAGAAAGCTTCTCCCACATGGGTCAATATTAAAGGAATAATATAGGTGACAGAAAAGTTTCATTTTGGGGCGCCTGGGTGGCTCAGTGGGTTAAGCCGCTGCCTTCGGCTCGGGCCATGATCTCAGGGTCCTGGGATCGAGCCCCGCATCGGGCTCTCTGCTCAGCGGTGAGCCTGCTTCCTCCTCTCTCTGCCTGCCTCTCTGCCTGCTTGTGATCTCTCTCTGTCAAATAAATAAATAAATAAATAAAATCTTAAAAAAAAAAAAAGTTTCATTTTGATTACATTTTGGTGTCATCTTGTTTGGCGTACTGGTTACACACATATTTCCCATTAAGTTTCTTAGTTTTCATATCTGTTGGTGCTCCAATTGTGATTCTGGCATTTCTTTAACCTTCTATAATATCAGAGCACTTGGGTAGCTCAGGGGGTTAAAAGCATCTGGCTCTTGGGTTTTGGCTCAGGTCATGATCTCAGGGTCCTGGGATCAAGCCCATGTTGATCCCATGCTGAGTGGCTCCCCACTCAGCAGTCTGCTTGAGATTCTCTCCCTCTGTACCCCCCCCTCACATGTTCTTTCTAAACTAATCTTGTTCAAAAAAATAAACCTGCCACAATATCTAACACTTCACTGGGGAGTTAACGTGTGGGGGCAAGCATAGAATTTGCTAGCCCTGGAAAGAGTGGGAGTGAGTGTGGCTAGGCTCTCACATGGCAGGAACTTGCACAAGTTATTTCACTAGCCTCAGCATGCAGTGTGTACCCATGGCTCTTTCTTTGGCTCCATGTTATCATTCTTAGAGCAAGGAGTCAACCCACCAAATTCCCATAAAGTTTGCTCATTCCAAGCAGTTAAATATAATAAAAGCACTGTTTTCAGTGGAGAACTGTCCCTTTTTTATCAACATCTGCTGGACACCCAAGTAGAGCACTGTGCATGTGGCTTTCAAAGTGTATCCCACTGTTATTTGTTAAATTTTTAAGGACACATTTTGCTTGGGAGAGAGGCAAAAGGATTAAATATACCTATTAGGAACTCAGCATGTGGAATATGGGTGATATATACGAACAAATAGATGATAATAAAATTTAACTTTTAAATCACTTACAATTATACAATTTAGGGGTATTTAGTACATTCACAATAAAACTACCACCACTATCTAGTTCCTGAATATCTTTGTCATTCCATAAGGAGACTCTGTACCCATTAAGCAGTCACTCTTTTTCCCATTTCGGTAAAATCATGAACAATTTCTTTAAGCCATTTTATCATCTTATCCATCGTAAAAGGTCAGATTGACACTCCAAAAAAAAAAAAAATCTTCCAAGAAATCCAGTAGAAATAACTATATTGTCATATATGTTATATATTTGAAGATTGATTAAATATATGGTTTTATTCTGGCTAAATTTTAGTACTACTGGTAGGAATATGTTAATTTTTTAAAAGCATAAATCAAATGTACCCCCATTCAGAAGGATTTTAATTACAAAGAAATCTAAGAGACTATAGTTTAGAAGTGATCATAGGAATGGAGTTATCAACCAAAACAAGTATCTATGTTCAAGCAATGTTGAAGATTCAGGAACACAGAAGAATGAGACCTGCCATCATGAGACAAGCCAAAGGAGGTCATATACAAGAGTATAGAGAAAAAGGGAGTTGGGGATGAGATTTTAAGAAATAAGCTACAAAGATAATTCAAAACAAAATAAATAAAAAGGAAAAAGGTTGTAGGCATACTGTGAATCTCTACCTCAAATGGACAGCATTTCTTAAGCTGTGGGTCATGACTATGGGGCACAGGACTGGTTTTGTGGTCTTGACCTACATTAAACATGAAATAGAAAACATCTTCTGTATCACTATACAAGGAAATACACATTTAATATTGTTTCTACCCCAAACTCAACTAAATCATAGTAAAGGAATCTGAACATACATACTCCCTACCCCCTTGAAAAACAGGCATCAACAAAATTTTGAAAGCTGGAAACATGTGGACAAGTGGCAAATAATTTAGTAGACCAAGGAAAGCTGAGTCAGAACCAACAGTGGGAAGAGCTGAGAAACCATGAGGTACATAGTAGATTCCTCCAAAAATTTAGGCACCAACACTACCAGATACCTCAGGCCTGAAGGAAAAGGGTGATGGGGAGTTGAATTAAGGGAGGATGGGTGAAAGGTGTTCAAAATACAATCCCTGCCCCCACCCCACCATGAAGTCCTAACTCGACAGAAGTTGGGATGCTACTCTGGAGAGTAAAACAGAGGATATCTAAACTGGGAGATATCACATGTAATTGGGCTCAGTTACAACCAGAAACAGATATTAAGTGACCATAGAAATACCTCCTTCCCCACCTCTTTCCCACTCAGTTTCTAGGTGCTGACATCAGACCTCTAACCATCAGTTAGGAGACTGAGAAATGCTCTAGGAAATCAGACCAACCGAAAGCAAAGAGCTTAAAACCATGATCTCGGGGCTTCTCCAATGAACAGCCTACCCAGATACCCTACAGTAAAGGAGCCTCCAAGTTGACAAGCCCCCCACTTGACAGAGATTCCAGTCAGCATCTTCATCTCTCCTCCCTTATTCATGAATACCAAGAATTTCTGGGAATGTGAGGAAAGCCTTTAATGTGAACCAATAGATTCAAATAAATGGATTAGAGCAACTTGGAAGAAATAGTGGATTCTGTGGATTCTTTAAAAACTTAACAATTTTGGGGTGCCTGGGTGGCTCAGTGGGTTAAGCCGCTGCCTTCGGCTCAGGTCATGGTCTCGGGGTCCTGGGATCGAGCCCCACATCGGGCTCTCTGCTCCGCAGGGAGCCTGCTTCCCCCGCTCTCTCTGCCTGCTGCTCTGCCTACTTGTGATCTCTCTCTCTCTCTGTGTCAAATAAATAAATAAAATATAAAAAAAAAACTTAACAATTTTCTAAGAGACAATATTCCACTCAAAACAAAAACAATGTTATTAAAAAGGAACATTTAGAAAACAAAACAAAGTTCTTGGAAATTAAAAAAAATACGATTAGCTGGGGAAAAAACCAATAGGACTACAAGATGTAGTTGAAGAAGTCCCCGAAGTGGAACAAAATAACAGACAGAAAAATAGGAAAGAAAAGATTTAAACAAAGCAGAAGGTCCATAGAGGAGGTCCATAAAAACAAACAAACAAAAAAACTGGTCACATAAGTACGGCTACTAGAAGACCACAGAGCAATGCTTTTGAAATTCCAAATGAAAATGATATCCAAATGCATGCTGTTAACTATCAATTATGGGAGAAGAGTAAAGGCATTTTCAGACACTTATGATCTTAAACACTGGACCTCTCACACATTTAAAAAACCTACTCAAGGAGGCATGTCACCAAAAAGAGGGAACAAATGAAACCTAGAAACATGCAGGACAAAACCAGGAAATCGAATGTAAGAGGCAAAGGGAGTCAGGAGGATGGCAATATGCAGCAAGTTGAAGGAAACTCATCAGAGTGGAGCAGGGCAAGGGCTCCATAGCTGTGCTGACTTTCCCCCCTCAAAGTGAGTGACAATGGAACCATCACTTCTATTGATGATGTTAATAAGACTGACAGTGGATGGTAGACCATAAAGGTGTATGTTCCAAACATGAAAGACTTAAACAGAAGTTTTAGGACTTTCTTTTTCAATCACTATGCATTTTTTTCCCCCCTAAAACTGAAAAGCGGAAATAAAAAACCTGCCTAAATTAGAGAAATTCTGTATAGTCCTATGTACCTACATAGGCAGATACACAGGAAGTTGCTCACAGCAGTGAACTATATGAGTGGTGGACCTCTGGGAAAGAGATGAGACTTTGCAGTTCACCTTTCCATTCTTTTGACTTGTGTACCACAAATGGTAATTGTCCAAAGGTGAATATATTCCCTAATTTAAAAATATGGAGTGAAAAAAACTGATCATGTATGGCAAGCAGTTTTAAAAAACTTGCCTCAGTTTTAAGTATATAAAACTGTATTTAATATATAGTAACTAATATTTTCACTATAAGTAGATTTATTTGAGAGAGAGAGAGAGAGAGAGTGCATTCATGCACGAGGAGGGGGAGAGGCAGTGGCAGAAGCAGACTCCCCACTAAGCAGGGAGCCCAATGTAGGACTCCATCCCAGGATCCTGGGATCATGACCTGAGCCAAAGGCAAACACTTAACTGAGCCGAGGTGCCCCCAGTATTCACTATTAATATATGTGTTTCACTGGTGGTGATGGAAACTGTTTCTTATTGTAGGTTACAAAGAAGCCTGAAAGTGCTAAACCAAGTACCTTTTTAACTATAAAAACCCTTTCCTATAATACTTACTGAACATCCACTGGGTCCTGGTCACTATCAGAGCTAACATGTTTGTGCACCAATGGCTTAAGTGTGTATATGGAATAAGAACACATTCACCTTTGTGTTAGTATTCCAGGTGCAATGTTCCTATGTGTCTACTCTAGGCCTTCCTCTATAGCTGGTGCTTAGGAGAGCCCCTGGACAATTGAGAATTTAGGGCTTTGTAGAGCACACCACTATGGAAAGCTGAAAAAAATTAAGATGATAAGATACTCTCATTACATCATTTTTTTAATCTTGAGGATTATATTCTAAAAACATTACTAATAAAATATAGGTCTATTTCAAGATTTTTTACTATCTTCTGTAACATTCCACTTGGAAGGTAGAAAACCACTAAGTTTTTCTCCAAGGAAGGGTGCAAATGGAATGCAATATTGCATTAATGCATGTACTGAATGTAAACCAGGAGGAGAAGGAAACAATTTATACACCCCCCCCCCCCAACTTTGGCTGAAGAACAGCTCCTTTGACATTCTAGGAACTATCTTGCAGAGATTTGTCACTATGTCCTAGAAGCAATGAACCTTCTCCAGTTAGGAGAGTCAATGTGACACTGCCTACATCCACCCTGTGGGATAGCTAAAAGGACAAACACTCAGCATCACACACCAATCTATTAGAGAAACCACACATGTAATTACTTTTCTGCCTAGATCTTCCAATTTAATAATTTTTAAATAGCTAAAATATAATCAAGGTCACATGAGCACCATGCCTGGAACTATACACAAACATACCCTGTTCACGAATGTTTAGCTTCATAGCAACAACACCCTGGGACTGTCAACGGTACAGTCACAGTTTTAAAAATTAAGAGTGAAAAGTAAATACAACAGGACAATTGCACAAAAGCAGAGAATCCTGTTCTTGGCAATAGGCAGGAGTTAAAGAAGTAAGTTAAGGATAGCCATACTCCAGAATCTAAGTATCATAATCATAGGATATTTAAAGGAGTCATAGCTATACATATTCTAACAGTCTAATATTTTACATTGGTACCTTCTTATACAAAAGTTTAAAAAAAAAAACCTGCCAAAAACCAACCCAAATCATATTTTCTTTTTTCCTTAATTAGCCATTTTATTCCAAGTTGGTGAAGACACGACACTGTCTAGCTTCACAGCCTAGAAAAGGTTTTCTAGTTGCAAGATGCCTTAGTCATTAATTAATAAGCTCAAAGTGAACACTGAGTTGGATATAGAAATTGTGAGAGGATATCCTTCCTAAAATTTGAAAAACAGCGGATGTAAGGCAGATGGTTAACACCAAGAGCCATTTAAATTGTATTAGAATGGCACCCTGAAATTATTCATAGCAAAACATAATTTTTTATTAGCTTTCATTGTATGGGTGAAACTATTCAGTTAAGACAGAATTTATGGGAGTGCTACATGGTTAGGTTGCACCTCTGAGGTATCCACAGAAGGAAAATGACTTTTGTTGCCATGTGGCTTATACTTATGCCCAGCCAGAGAGTCTAGTCCCCTGAACCATAATGTGTATGTGGGAAAAGATTATAAAAATACTTCTGTAAGAGGGAAAGACTAGTAAGAACCTACAAGTGCACTCTTGTGCACTTTTCACTATGTGCATTTTCACTATGTGAAAATGTCATGGAAAAGGAGCACCACATGCTGACTTTAACAGCTTTTTTAGTGGAAAAATCTCTTTGTCATGTATATACCATAGGAAAATTACTCACTGCCCCCCCAAAAAGGTCATGAAGAAAAACTGGATTCATAGAAGAATGTATATATTCAAAGTAGGCAAAAATATGGTATATATATTTTAAAAAAGAAAATATGCAAAATAATTTTATTATGGAATGCCTTGATTGGCATGTGACTTAGCACTTATTTCCTATTAATCAGATCTAATTCTGATAAATCTGTATTATATATGTTTTAGATTATCTATTTAAAAAAAATATCTATTTTTAAGACAACACAAAAACCTGTATTTGTGCATACAAATACAAGCTATCTTGCTTAGTATCTTCATGGCTCCAAGATGCCACAAGATTAATGAAATAATTTTTTAAAAACCTCAAGCACAGATTAACAAATAATATATTTCCTTAAGTTTTCTGGATTACACTATTAAAAGTTAACTTGTATTAACTAATGTATTCTGGACTTCTAGATATGAATACCAGTCAGTGGTTGGTTATTAAGTCATAAGTAAAAATATTCTTAGAAATGGGTCTTAAATGGAATGCCTTAGCTTTTCTTAGTTCAAAACCTATAATTTGACCCTAAAATACATCATGCCCTTTTATGTGCTTTAAGTTGACATACTGACTGTACAATCTATACTTTGTAAGAGAGCAGGTAACTCCAGCACAGAAGAAACTATATAATGTGGCATGGGGGATGACTTCAGTGGCATTATTCCATTTTTATTTATCCAGACTGTTGCTTTCAGCCCTGCATTAAGGCCTCCTTGTATATCGGTTTCTAGTGTGTCACCAACCATCACACAGTCCCCAGGCTGTACTCCGAGGAGATCACAGCAGTAATAAAATATGGAAGGTGCTGGTTTCTCTTCTTTCTGCTCTCCACCTACAACGATAGCGTCAAAATAGGACTGGCAGGCGCAAGCCTTGATCTTCTCCCTCTGGGTCTGTCGGTCTCCATTTGTTAATAAAAGTAGGCGGACCTCCTTCCGAAGTTCAGTAAGCATGGCTTTGACATCTTCTGCTAGTATCATATGCTGTAAACGTGTAGATTTCCACAGGAAATAACATTCTTCAGCCAATTTCCTATTGGCCGCACCACCCTTCGTTTCCTGGATTGCTTCTTCCCAGTGTAAAGTCCTTAGGTCAGTAATGCATGTACTGGAAGGATGAAAACACTCCTTGCTGAGTTTAACTTGAACCTTGTCACAAATGGTTTCAGCCTCTTCTTTGTAATGGTATTTTGATTGTAAGAGCTTTATCACCTAAATAAAGAAAAACAACTCCATTAACACATTTCAGGTCTTTTATAGTCATACCCTGAGAAACCATGTACCTATAATCCCTGGGTAGAAATTCCAACTCCACGTGCCTGCCTTAAGGCAGCTCTACCATTACACCATTTCTGGTGGGAATTGGTCTCATTTTCAAAGAATATCAGAGGGAAGATCTCCCAATTTCTCCACACAACCCATTCATATTTTTTGACCGATTTCTATTCTAAGTATCTTCAGCTATAGGTCATAAAAACCCTTTATTTGGCAGTCTGCCACCTTCCATCCTGGTTATGAAGAAATGGAAATAGAACTTAGGTTTAAATTTAGTAAAACATTTTAATTTCACCACAACCATTATATAGACTCTTCCCAGAAATAACATTGGTTCATCCAATCCTTTACCTACATCCATTTTATGTTTTGAAGGCCTAAACTGACCACCATATAAAATGGGACCTAATAGGGCACTTTTTTAAAAACATATATTCAATTCTAAGAGAATGAAGAACCTGCTGTGATTTCAGCAATTTAATGACGCAGTTCTTCTTCCAAACCTAGTTTTCCAGATAAAAACCTTCAAAGAGTTCTGAGTCACCCTCTGTTACACTGGTTCTGTCTCTGTCATTAGAATTACACGTTCCCTCTCGTGTTCCCCAACTTTTTATCTTGGCTTTTATTATCTTCTTTTCCATTTGGCCTCTCTTAATATTTACTGAGACCCTAATGTGGCAAGCATAGTGCCTAATGCTCACATATATTATTTCTAACTTCTCTACAACTCTGCAAGGGACTCCCCTTTTTGAGATAAGGAATGGAAATTCAGAACTGTTAAATAATTTGCCTAAACTGGGATTTAAATCCACACTTGCCTACTTCCAAAGCACATGTGCTTATTAGGCAGTGGAGACTGGGTCCGTTGCCCTCATGACATTATCTGCTGGGGTAAATAAACAGGTATGCAACCACTATAAATGCTGGGTTGAGTGCTCTAACAGTCATGTAAACAATAGTGGAAATAAAATGTAAGAACAGGTCACTCCACAAGGGTTATTGGATACGACTTCATAGCCAAAGTAACATTTAAACTAAGGTGTTACCAAGTCTGTAAGGTAGGCATGGGAAGAGAATGAAATCATTCTCGACAGAAGGAATAGCAAGAACAAAGATACAGAGCTTGGAATTTTGAGAACCGGGAAAGGTGAGAAGCCGATTTCAGACTGAAATGTAAGGCATGTGAGGGGGGATCAGGCTGGAGAGTCTGTTTGTAAAAGATCAGGCTGGAGAGTCTGTTTGTAACTGGTTAGTAAAAGATCTTCAATCCAAGCCTTCTATAGATGCTACCCAAGTCCCCTTGGCACATACTGTTCCCATACATGTTAATGGCTTTATACCATAATACTGTAATGCCAATTGGGCTTCATACTGTAAGTAACTAAGGGTTTTATTTGACCACAGGAGCGCCCATGCACACAAGCTGGGGCTGAAGTTTTACCCTGGAAGGAGGCCTCAACTAATGAGTGGCAGAAATTGGCAGATTAATATCCCAGCTTTCTTTTCCCTTGGGAGGGACAACTGAAGCATGCTCTGCATGCTGTCTCCCAGAGTTCCCCAACTGTTCACACTAGTAACCTACTCATTTATTAGACTCCCTCTCTTCCTTGTATGATCCCACCATTCTTTTACAGCACTTGCAAGGACCACCTCCCAAATGGACTACCTGCATTTTAAGTCCCTACCTTAGGGACATCTGGGGAAAGTTGAATACCAAGACAAATTTGGATCTTTGGATGATGAGTGTAATGTACACAGTTGAGACTAAAAACTGTCTTCTGTTGGAGCAAAGAGGTCAAATAAGTTAAAAAATGTTGCCCTAAACTATACAGGGAACAAGTAGTATGCTACTCACAACAGATGCTCAATTCACCTACTGAAAAGGGGAAAGAAATTAACAGACACATTTTTCTTCCTTCAAAGTATAATAATCACATCAAAAGTAAATGTTGTTCAGGCTATTTGTGCTCTTCAAAAAAAATGCAATAGTTAAGAAAAGTCTTATTACTTCAAGAAAAAGATGTCATTCCTAAAAATTTTAGGGGGAGGCAAAGTTAAATTAACAAACTGAGCTTTTACAGCCTCTGTGCTAATGTCATCATCTTTTCTAACAATGTCAGTTGAATTACTCTTGAGCTATGATGGAAGGTCACCCTAAAGTTTTAGCAAACCTACTGCTACACAACGGAAGAACACAGGCCTCTAGAAATCCACAGTGCTTAAGCTTAAATAGGAGCTGGCTCATAGTTAGCAAGCAAAGAGCTCTCAATAAATGTCCAATTTTCTGTTACTACAACTGGCAATTCATTTCGCATGTTCTTAGGGCTCTGAAAAAAACAGAATTAGCTCACCTTAAAAAGAGAGTCTTATAAAGGTAAAGCATACCACTTTCAAGTTTTGAAATTCCTTCTCATTATATCCTCTGAATTAACTTTCTCATTTTTTCACACAGCAACTAATTATAGATTCATTTGGGATCACAAGCAGCATTTTTAAAGAAAGATTTTATTTATTTGACAGAGAGAAAGCAAGCACACAAGCAGGGGGAACAGTAGAGGGAGAAGGACAAACAGGCTCCCAGCTGAGCAGGGAGCCCAATATGGGGCTCGATCCCAGGACCCTGGGATCATGATCTGAGCTGAAGGCAGACGCTTAACAACTGGGTCACTCAGGCGCCCCCAAGTAGCATTTTAATATTAACATATTTGGGGAAAAAGCTTATCAGCCATTTACATATTATTAAAACAGAAATAACACCTACCGAATCACTGTTGTACACCTGAAACTAATGTAACATTGTGTATCAGCTATACTTCAGTAAAAACAAAAAACACCTAACTTAAATTAGTTCATATTATTACTAGTATAAACAATCCTAAACCCTGTACTGAGAAAACGGGAATTTTCGTAGAATTGGGGGTGGGGGAAAATGATCTCTAACTTGGTGGTCTGAAGATATTTTGTGCAAGGGGTAAGGCAGGCTTGAAAAGGATTCTGAGCACAATTAAGCCCACGAGGTACCTAAGGGCCTAAAGAAAAGGGCCCTAGGACAGTGAAGGGGGGAGAGGGAAATCAATTTGTAGATAAGATAAACTCAAGTTTCTACTTCAAAACTCTATTTAAGTCTCATCTTAACCCATACAGAAAGGAAACTGTATCCTTCTAACCTGCTGTCTGGACCCAGAATTAAAGTTACTATCATCAGTACTGGTTTTTAGCTAATTGTGATTTAAATACTCTTTCAGGGCTGGTGTGGGAACTATGTAATATTATAACACTATGATATGATATGAAGTAGCTGAATTCCAAATAAAACTGAGTTAAAAATACGTGTTCATGGGGGCACCTGGATGGCTCAGTTGGTGGGCATCTTGACTTCTGATTTCAGCTCAGGTTGTGATCTTGGGGTCCTGGGACAGAGCCTCATGTCAGGCTCCATGCTCAGTGTGGGGTCTGTGATTCTCTCTTTCCCTCTGCCCCTTCCTGCACTTGCACTCACTCTCTCTAAAATAAATGAAAAATAAAAGCTTAAAAAAATACATTCTCACAGAATATGACTGCCTACATACAGCCTAACAATTCAAGCAGCTCTTATGTTATTTTTAGTCCAAGTCTTTCTTCAAACATCATTTACTCTATGTGACTTCCTGATCAACCTTTTTAAAACTGCAATTCATTCTCCTCTCCACTTTTCCAAACATAAATAAATATACATTTGATGTATTATGTTCATGGTCAACCAACACTAGAAAGTAAACTCACAAATGCAGATATCTTTTCTGCTCTGTTCACTGAGAAACCCCAAATTTCTGTGGACAGCTTCCTCTTACGTAGTGACTCTGAAAGAAAGGCCTGAAGAGGGTAGACAGAAATAACTTTTCCAGAAGATGAAAAAAAATGAAACAGATATATAGAGTTAGTATATGGCTCCTTCTCCCCAAGCACAAGGCAATGACTAGATCTTTCCTCCCTTTGGTATGTTACTTTTGAATTGGCTAACAGTTATGGACTGTGTTGTATTCTTTTTTTTTTTTTTCTTTTAGATTTTAATAGTTTATTTGAGAGAGAAAGAGAGAGAACATGAGCAGGGGGAGGTGCAGAGGGAGAAGCAGGCTCCTTGCTGAAGCAGGGCGGCTGATGCAAGGCTCAGACCTAGGACCCCGAGATCATGACCTGAGCTGAAGGCAGACACTTAACTGACTGAGCCACCCAGGTGCCTCAGATGGTGCTGTATTCTAATGTGGTAAAGCACTCCTTGTATAGGAGCACCTGGGTGGCTCAGTGGGCTAAGCCTCTGCCTTCAGCTCAGGTCAGGATCTCAGGGTCCTGGGATGGAGCCCCACATCAGGCTCTCTGCTCAGCAGGGAGCCTGCTTCACCCTCTCTCTCTGCCTGCCTCTCTTGTCTACTTGTGATCTCTCTGTCAAATAAAATCTTAAAAAAAAAAAAGGCACTCCTTGTATAGTCAAAAGCACACAACTCAATTCTGTTTGTTTAATAGGATGTTTGTAAAGGATGTGACAACAGAATCAAGTCTGTAGACCTGTAATTTTATCCACCCATCCATTCATTATTCATTAAATATTTACCATGTATCAAATGAATATGACCAAGACAGTTTGTTTTAAGAAGCTATTAAGTTGCAGGCATCTGAGTTGCAAAAACTAATTGTAATTTCCTTTGATAAGTACATTATAAGATATCTTGAACAAAATACAGTGTTGGGGGACGCCTGGGTGGCTCAGTTGGTTAAGCGGCTGCCTTCGGCTCAGGTCATGATCCCAGCGTCCTGGGATCGAGTCCCACATCGGGCTCCTTGCTCGGCGGGGAGCCTGCTTCTCCCTCTGCCTCTGTCTGCCTGTGCTCGCTCGCTCTCCCTCTGTCGCTGAAAAATAAATAAAATCTTTAAAAAAAAAAAAATTTTTTTTTTTAAATAAAAAAAATACAGTGTTGGTATAAGGGAGTTTGGTATACACACTAGGGAGAAATAAAATCTTATTTTTTTTCAGAAAATTCACTCTGGTAGGAATGTGGAGGATAAACTGGACACAGTAAGCTTGGAGACAACACCACAGCAATAGCTAGGTGACAGACAAGTCCACCTTTAAGCAAGATAAGGGCAGTGGGGGGTGGATATGCAGGAGGGGACAGACTGGGTGGACACAGTAGATGGTACAACTTAACAAGTGTACACTTGGATGCTACAGACTTACCATGCATTCAATTAAACCTGATAAGGACACTGAGGACTAATATCACCATTCACATTTTTAAATAAGGATTTAAGATTTAGAGTGGTTAGGGAACTTGTTCAGGTATTTTCAGCTAGGTATTGGATAGCTGTGATTCAAACTCAAATGCCTGACTTTAACACATGAACTCTAGGCTATAGCATGATTTGGCCTAAACCAAGGATTTATTTGCAACATATTGGGCTTAGACTGCCAAGAACACACAAGGCAGCTGAAGAAACTGGAGGCAATACAGTACAGGGTGGTGCCCATGAGGTCAAGGTCAAGGGTATGCAAATAGAAGGGACAGTCAATATTATGGAATGCCTCAGCAAAGCCATTAATACAGACTTAAAATGTCCATTGATTTTGGCAATTTGAGAAGTGTGTAATGACCGGGCAAGCCCATTTCATTAAGTAGCAAGGAGAGAGGCTATATGTCAAGGGATTAAGGAATAAATAAAGGTGGAGACATGGAAATAATGTATATAGATTTCTTTCAAAAAACATTGCTGTCAACACAAAATCAGACACACAGATAAATGGAACAGAACAGAGGATCCAGAAACAGATCCTCAACTCTATGGTCAATTAATCTTCCACAAAGCAGGGAAGAATATCCAATGGAAAAAAGACGGTCTCTTCAACAAATGGTGTTGGGAAAATTGGACAGCCACATGCAGAATGAAACTGGACCACTTTCTTACACCACATACAAAAATAAATTCAAAATAGACTAAAGACCTAAATGTGTGACAGGAATCCATCAAAAGACTAGAGAACACAGGCAGCAACCTCTTTGACCTCAGCCTCTTTGACTTCTTGCTAGACACATCCACAGACGCAAGGGAAACAAAAGCAAAAATAAACTATTGGGACTTCATCAAGGTAAGTTTTTCATTTTTTTTTTCAGTATGGTTATTTCATATTTTATTGGACTGATGTACATCAGTCTGAGATGTAAAGCTAACCTAGGACTAAGAATACTGAATAGGAAATGGGGAGAAGCCATCCACAAATTTGATTAAATTATTAAGGTACATAAATCTTTGGGTTAGAATTGAGGGAAAAAAGCTGTTCAGAACTTTGGTGTCTAACGAGAATCTCCTAAAGGCTCTACTAATACAAGGTCAGCTTATGGAAAAACTATTGAATTGCACAAAACCCCTTTAGGCAGGAGAAATGGGCATGATAGAAGAATGTGGGCTGTGGGGGCAGCCACTCTGCAGCAGAGAGAGCTGGGCTGGAGGCTGCGACTCTGGCCCAGGACCTGCAGGTAGGCTGGAAATCTAGAGGTAAAACTTAGTGCACTGACTCAAAGCTCCTGCTTTCCAATCAGTCTCTAGGATGCTGATGCTTTCCTCAGACAAGGAAAAACCTTTTTTATTTTTTTTTATTTTTTATTTTTTTTTTTTAAAGATTTAATTTATTTATTTGACAGACAGAGATCACAAGTAGGCAGAAAGGCAGGCAGAGAGAGAGGAGGAAGCAGGCTCCCAGCTGAGCAGAGAGCCCGATGCGGGGCTCGATCCCAGGACTCTGGGATCATGACCTGAGCCGAAGGCAGAGGCTTAACCCACTGAGCCACCCAGGCGCCCCGGAAAAACCTTTTTTAAAAATTTTATTTATTTGACAGAGAGACACAGAGCACAAGCAGGGGGAGCAGCAGAGGGAGAAGGAGAAGAGGCTCTCTGCTGGGCAGGGAGCCCAATCCAGGGCTTGATCCCAGGACCCTGGGATCATGACCTGACCATGACTGAAGGCAGATGTTTAACCAACTGAGCCACCCAGGCACCCCAAGATAAAAAGTTTTTGCAGAGCAAAGTAAACAGTCGACAAAACCAAAAGACAACCAACAGAATGGGAAAAAATATTTGCAAATAAATATCAGATAAAGGGCTACTATCCAAAATCTATAAAGAACTTAACAAACTCAACACCCAAAAACCAAATAATTCAGCCAAGAAATGGGCAGAAGACATGAACAGACTTTTCTCAAAAAAAAAAAAAAATGGCCAACAGATGCATGAAAAAATGCTCAACATCACTCGAGATCAGGGAGATACAAATCAAAACCACAATGAAGTACCACTTCACACCAGTCAGAATGGCTAAAATGAACAAGTCAGGAAAGGACAGATCTTGGTGATGATGCGGAGAAAGAGGAACCCTCTTACACTGTTGGTAGGAATGCAAGCTGGTATAGCCTCCTTGGAAAACAGTATAGAGGTTCCTCAAAAAGTTGAAAATGGAGCTACTCTATGACCCAGCAATTGTACCTAGGTATTTATCCAAAGGATACAAACATAATGATTGCACCTGCACCCCAATGTTTATAGCAGCAATGTCCATAAAAGGCAAACTATGGAAAGAGCCCAGATGTCCATCGACGGATAAATGGATAAAGACCTGGTATGTATATGTGTGTGTGTGTGTGTGTGTGTGTATACACACACATATATACAAAAAGAATGAAATCTTGACATTTGCAACAACATGGATGGAACTAGAGGGTATTATGCTAAGTGAAATAAGGCAGAGAAAGACAAATACCACATGATTTCACGCATGCATGGAATTTAAGAAACAAAACAGATGAACATAGGGGAAGGAAAGGAAAAATAAGATAAAAACCGAGAGGGAGGCAATCGTAAGAGCCTCTTAACTCTTGGAACAATCTTGAGGTGGCTGGAGGAAAGGCGGGTGGGGGATGGTGTCATGGGTGATGGGCATGAAGGAGGGCACCTGATGTAATGAGCTGTGGGTATTACATGCAACTGAGGATTCCCTGAAACCAATAATACACTATATGGTAACTAACTTCAATATAAATTAACAACAACAAAAAAACCCCAAAGCCCTCAAGGGAGACAGATAACATCTAGTGAAGGAAGAAGGGTTCAAGAAAGGCTTCTTTTTTTATTTTTTGAAGTATGGGACGAACCTGAATATGCAGGAATGGAATGCACCAAGAAAGAGGATGAAGATGAGGGAGTCAAAACCTGGGGCACCTACGCAGCCCAGTCAGTAAGCCAAGACTCTGGGGTCCGGTCTTGATCTCATGGTCTTGAGGTCGCCCAGTCTAGCCCCACCTTCCGGGCTTAAAAAAAAAAAAAAAAACCAGAGAGTCAATACCTAACTAATGAAGCATGAAGAGGTTGGGACTCTCAGGTTTGGAAGGATTAGCTTTTGAAAGTGGGTTTTCACATCTGATAATCTTTGGTTTTCTTCTTAGACCTGCAGGTAGAAGAAAGCAGGGGTGGATGTGGGGCTTCAAGAAGTCTGATTCAGCATTTGTGGGTACGGAAAGGAGAGGATGCTGCTGGATAATGCCTCATGAAAGGAGTGGTCTGTGCAAGCACGGACTGTGAATGTAACCTCAGAAGTCTAAGGGTCACACCCACAGCAGAGAGACTGGAGATGAATTTCTGCGGAGACATTTTCTGGAGTCAATGAAGCCCAGGCTCGCCACTGACAGTTGTGTAACTTCCTGGGTCTCCTCAAAGATCTGCCCAAGATCACGCAGTGTGGAGAGGCCAACCGCGGAGAGCCTGGCGCCACGCTCGCCTAGCAGGTCGGAACCTGTCCTGGCAAAAAGCCAAGTGACCGTCTATGTTTGTGGGCAACTCTGCCACCGTGGCAGTTTTAACGACGTCTTTCCGGGTCCCACAGGTGGAAACAACTTCCAGACCCCAGCTTCCCAGATCTGGGCGTAGCCAGGCAGGTAACCCAAGCCGCGGGCGCGAGGGAAAGCAGCCTCCTCCCCAACCAGTTCCCCCTGCCCACTCGTCCTTCTTTCCCGCTCCTTCCCGAACGCGGTGGGTCTTAAAGGACGAGAAGCCAGTGCCTCCGGGATGACCCAGCCCCAGACGCGGTGTCGATGGACTCAGCAGTGGGAAGGTCGGGGGTGGGAGGACACCAAGAGGATAGGAAAGCGCGCGATATGGGTTGGGTGCGCTGACCCTGCCCAAAGAAGGACGGGAAGTTGGGACGTTACCTCCAACATGCCTTTTCTACTCGCCCCGGCAGTGTCGATGAGCGTGTTGTCCAAATCGAAGAAAACCGCCCGCACCCGGTTCAGCACCATCCCGCCACCCCCGCTCGCGCGCGCCCCACACCAACTCGCCGCAGCCGGCACCGCCCACGCATGCGTGAAGCGGGACCGCGGGCCAGGAAAACGGGGGCGGAGCCGTGAGGTCACCTGACCCTTCGGTGCTGCCAACGGAACTCCCGCGAGATGTCTCATATCAGTGCGTCTGAGAACAGCGAGATGCCGGGAGACTCCGAGCGGTCCGTCCGGTGCGATATAGTCACACCTCGTCAGCGGGCGAGTGGTTATCTGAGCAGTCTGAGTTTGGGGGTGATTCGGTACGCTGTTTTCCTTCGTAGCTGCTTTCTGCTTATCTCTTTTCGTGTTGCTCTCCTGCCCCTGCCGTGAGGAGAATGTCCTAAGGACCCCGGGGAGGTTTTTTGCGCCATTTGGCGCTTTGGGAAGGAGGCCGAGAATCCGTTGGCTTTTCCGGTCAGGCTGCGGATTGTCTTCTGTCCAGCGGCCCGCGACTCAGAAGCGTCGGCGGGCGTTGTCTTGCCCTAAGTCGGGGTGCGGCGAGTGCCTGTATCTCGTGTCCTGATTCTGCAGTGACGGGAGAAGTCAGGTCGGTAGCAGGAATGCCAGTGAGGTGCAAAAGTACGAATGTGTACCCTACTAGGTGCAGTCGCTGTGTTAGGACTGGAGTGGATTCTTTAAGACCCCTGTGTTAGGGCTGTGCCTGGAACGACCGGGGGCTCTGTAGGGTTTGCTGATGTTTTGTCCACTTAGATTACTTTTCCTGAAGACTTGAATTTTCGGGTTTTGGAATACCACATAAATGGATGGTTTTCAGGTGCAGCGAGGGCCTGAAGGACCCAAACAGCCTCCAGAACAGCAACCGCTTTCCACTGCCAGCGGGACAAAGATGTTGAAATTAATTTCTAAGCTTCTAAATTGCCTCTGTTGGTTAGGGACAATTGGGTATTGGGTAACTTTACTGGAATTCAGATATGTGGCCATCACCAGTGACCAGAAACTTTCTAGCTACAGACCAAATTTGCCACCAAAATTTTGTTGGATCTGTGATCAAAGAGTGGTTCACATTTTGATTGGAGGAAATCAGGGAAATACAGATCAAAACCACAATGAGGTACCACCTCACACCAGTCAGAATGGCTCAAATTCACAAGTCAGGGAACATTACACTATTGGTGGGAATGCAAACTAGTGCAGCCAATTTAGAAGACAATATGGAGGTTCTTCAAAAAGTTGAAAATAGAGCTACCCTATGACCCAGCAATTGTATTTATCCAAATATTTGTATTTGTATTTATCCAGAGGATACAAACATAATGATTTGAAGAGGTGTTTATAGCAGCAATGTCCATAATAGCCAAATTATGGAAAGAGCCCAGATGTCCATCAACAGCTAGATGAGTGGGTCACAGAGGTGTGGTATATATGTAAAATGGAATATTACTGAGCCATCAAAAGAATAAAATCTTGCCATTTGCAATGATGTGGATGGATCTAGAGGTTATCATGCCAAGTGAAATAAGTGAGAGAAAGACAAATACCATATACCATATGATTTCACTTATGTGAAATTTAATAAAACATGAATATAGGGGAAGGGAAGGAAAAATAAAAACAGGGAGGAAACTTTTTTTAAAAACTTTTTTAACTTTTAAGAGTTAAAAGCCTCTTAACTCTAGGGAACAAACAGAGTCCCTGGAGGGGAGAGAGGGGAGGAGTAATTGGATGATGTGCATGAAGTAGTGCACTTGATGTAATGAGCTCTGGGTTTTGTGTCTAATTGATCAATTACTAAATCCCTACCCAAAACTAATAATGCACTTTATGTTAACTAAATTGAATTTGAGTAAAGACTTTTTATAAAATGATTATTTATTTGACAGAGAAAGAGAGCAGAAACAGGGGAAATAGGCAGAGGGAAAGGGAGAAACAGGCTCCCTGATGAATGGAAAGCCCATGTGGGGCTCAACACTGGGCTCCATCCCAGGATCATGACCCAAGCCAAAGGCAGATTCCTAACTACCTAAGCCACCCAGGCACCCCTAAATAAGTTTTTTAAACAAGGAAAAAAAGTGATTGAAAGAAATCAAAGAATGAGTTCGTGACATGTGTGAGAATTATATGAAATAAAACTAGTGTCCATAAGTGTGTGTGTGTGTGTATGTGTATATGTGTGTGTATGTGTACATATATATTTATATTTATATATTTATATATTTAAATTTAAGTAGGCTCCACACCCAGCGTGGAACTCTAAGCAGGGGCTTGAACTCCTGACTGTGAGATCAAGACCTGAGCTGATACCAAGTTGGAGGGCTAACCAGCTGAGCCACTCAGGTGTTCCCATAAATAGTTTTATTGGGACACAACCACACTCATTCAGTTATTTATCATCTTGCGCTTTTGCTTACAAGTAAGGTTGAGTAGTTATACATGAGACCATATGGCCTGCACAGCCCAAGATATTTACTATCTGGCACTTTATAGATAAAATTTGCCCACTCCTGAGGTACATGAGTAACAGTTAGGCTGCTGCAGTAGATCAGTTGTCTTTTCTTTATGTTAATAGTTTTTTTCTTTTGCAATGACAGACTACAATTTCTGTATGTTTAGCAGCAGAATTTTACAGTTAACCTCTTTTTGCTATTGTGGGAAATAAAGATAATTTTATTTATTCGTCAAGAACACAACTCTGGGGTGCCTGGGTGGCTCAATGGGTTAAAGCCTCTGCCTTCAGCTCAGGTCATGATCTCAGGGTCCTGAGATTGAGTCCTGTATAGGGCTCTTTGCTCAGCAGGGAGCCTGCTTCTCTTCCTCTCTCTGCTTGCCTCTCTGCCTACTTATGATCTCTGTCAAATAAATAAATAAATATCTTAAAAAAAAACAAAAACAAAAACATGACTCTGGTTGCTCTGTTGATGTGCAGGGTCAGCCTAACAATATTGGTCATTTAGATTACCAGTTAGCTAAAATTATGAATGCATTAATTGGAGTTAACCTTTTTTAGTTGCCTGAGATGCCAGAATACATTAAGCATTAAGCTGCTTATGGGGTGGGGTGGCCTGGGTGGCTCATCTGGTTAAGTGTCTGCCTTCGTCTCAGGTCATGATCCCAGAATGCTAGGATCAAGCCCCTGAATTGGACTCCCTGCTCAGAGGGGAGTCTGCTTCTCCCTCTGCCCCTCCCCAACTTATGCACGCATGCTCTCTCTCTTTAAAATAAACTCTAAAAAAAAACCCACAACTGCTTATGGGTAAAGAAGCTTAGTGGTTGAAGCATCCCCCCCACCCCTGATGTGTATATAGAGTTTACTGACAGTCACAAATCCAAATCCAAACTCAGAGGAGGTATAGTGGCCTCTATAATCCTCTTAATGGGTTGGGGTGCTTGACAGTTTCCTCTTCCCGACAAGTGGTCTAAAGGCATTCCATGACCTGTCCAACTTTACTAGTTAAAGGGAATCGATGGCCAGAAACCGTATATCCTGACAACTTTAATTCCTTCTAATTACATATCTCAGGCTTTAGGATGTTGCAGTTAAAATTCATGAACCAGTTCTCCTGTAACATTTTAAGATAGATTTACAGGCTCCTCATAGTTGGGCCTCAGGTACAATACTTAAAGTTGGTTGGCTTGACAGATTTAACACTGTAGCTAGAGGAGGTCTTCATGGTTGCAGAATGCAAGGTCTAATAAAAGATGGTAATTGTGATACTTGGTGTGGTAACAAAGTGGAAACAGTTGCTTTTGCATTCTGCACTGTGCATAATGGCATTGTGCCATTGCTGTTGCCCAGCCTTGATCCCAGCCTTTCTTACCTTCGGGAAGCTCTGTCAGGCTCTTCCCACCCACCTCCCATGTACAAGTTCATTACAACTCCATGACCTCAGAAGAGAGGTTTGCCTTCTGGCTTAAAGTTTTGTTTTGTTTTTGTTTCTGTTTTTGTTTTTGTTTTTGTTTTCAGAACAGGGTATTGCTATGTTGATAGGAATAAAATAGGAGCAACCAGAAGAGAATCACAGGTTCCCACTCTATCTTCCCAGCTATCATCAGTTGTACCTATCCCACTGTCCTACCTCCTAAAGTGGACCATCTCTATGGCCTTCTGTGGCTAGCCTTTTGTTCCCTATATCCCCACCCCAGCTTGGGGAAATCTTTTCAGCAATTCTTTCATCTTGTGCATCATCAAAATTTCCCCATCTTTTGAATCCACTCCAGTTAGCCTCTCAATCACAGTATTGCACTGAAACTACTATTGCCAAGTCATCAGTGACCTTTGCCTTACTAAATCTAATAGCCATTCTCTGCCCTTATCATACCTGCCCTTTCAGCGGAGGGCACATTCCAGTTGATAACAGTTCACCAACAGTGCTGTCAGAGTATCAGAATATGGATAGTTATTATCCAGGTACATGCACCCATGTGCATGCTCTCTCTCCACACACACAAGCTCCTCCAGGGTTTACATATATTTGGAATTCCACAATCCTGTACTTCCTATGGTAAATCATTCAGGAAACAATGACAGAGTAAGAAAGTGTCTGTCTTTCTCGTGGTAAATACAGAATTGTCTTAAAATGGAGTTGCAGTACTGAAACTCCTATTTATTTTATTCTTTAGATAGATTCTTTAGGTTGATTTTATTCTTTTGTTAATTTCCATTCTGTATATTTTCTTAATCATTGAAATTGATTATTTAATGATACATTATATCTTTAACCTATGTTATCTTTTACTAGACTTTCCTCTTATTTTGTTACTGTTGGTTGATTCTAAGTCAAACATTTATTGTCTGTGAAAAACAGAAATAGAATTCTTTTACCTCTGTGGTGAAAATCCTGTGCAGAACAAAATGCTAATGTGTCCCAGAGACCAGCAAGGTTTGTCATTTCTCACTTTGAAACAGTGATACCCTTGATAAGAGAGGCAGTTCCTCTGCCTGTGATAAGCCAGGTCCTGCATTTTTGCAGCCTCATGCCCTTCCCTTCCACAGCCCATCAGGTGTCCTGGCCTCATCCTTTAGAGGTCTCCATGTGCTGCACATAGCTCCTTCTGGTGAGCAGCGTGTCTCTTGAGCACAGTGCCTATCCTAGGATCCCAGATTCTATTCCCCTACTAGGAAGAAGTAGCAGCTTCTTGCATTTACAACTATAGTTGTTTCCTCTTATCCATGGGGTATGTTCCAAGACTTCCAGCGATGCCTGAAACTGTGGACAGTACTGAACCATATATATACTGTTTTTTCCTATACATACATATCTATGATAAAGTTTATAAATTAGACACAGTAAGAGATTAACAATAGCTAATAATAAAATAGAATTATAACAATATTCTATAATAAAAGTTACATAAATGTGGTATCTCTCTCAAGTTCTCTTATTGTACTATACTTACCCTTCTTTTGATGATGTGAGATGATGAAATGGCCACATGATTAGATGAAGTGAGGTGGATGATGTAGGCATGGTGATGTAAGCTACTTTTGACCTGACACTACATCAGAAGGAGGATCAATCACCTGCTTCCAGACTGTGGTTGACCATGGGTAACTGTAGCCATGGAAAGTGAAAATGGGGATGTATGGAACTATACATAGTGACACAGGGTGATTTGTGATTATGTTTCTCTCCCACTGTACAGCAACCCTATGAGGGCAGAGACCTATGCCAGTTTTATTCACCATTGTATCCTCAGAGGACTCTACAAAGCACATAGTAGATCCTCAATAAGTACATATATTTAACTGAATTAATGACAGTTTCACCACCTTCCCTCAAACCATACCAGGATCTGACTAACGATCCATTTCATCTTCTCTTCACCTTACCTTTTGTAGAGAGAGATAAGCAAACTGGAGAATACATAGGGGGAAGGGTTAAAAAGTGGAGTTGGGAAGAGCTAAATGTTCAGAAGCTACCCTGTATAGAGGGGAGAAGAGTCTAGAAACCTATAAGCACAATGACCTCCCATGCCAGACCATTGTAATTTTTTTCTTATTTTTTTTTTTCAGACCATTGTGATTTAGAAGAACTTACCTCTTAAGTTTTGTATTAAACTTTCAATATGTGTGAGGGTGTTTACCCATCTGCTTTCTCATCTAGCCCTTAGTCCCTTCAGTTGACTACTTCCCTCTCCTTTAAATCTGAACCTAGGCTCCAGCAGCTGTGGGATTCTTTCCTGACTGCTCCTCATAAGCACAGAAGCACACACTGATTGGGGGTTAGGTGCCTTTTTCCCCTTATAGCAATTTAAACTCTGTAATTTATGTACTTGTTTACTTGTTCCATGACTGAAAACTCCACCTTTAATTACTGTATTCCCCTCCCCCCAGGATCAGTCTAGAGCTCAAAAAACATTAAGATGAAAATTTTAAATTAAAATATATAGAGCAAAATTTACCATTATAGCCATTTTAAAGAGTATAATTCTGTGGTATTAAGCACATTCACAATGTTCTAACACAACCCTCTATCCATCTCCAAAACTTTTTGATCTTTCCTAACTGAAACTGTACTCAATAACAATTTCCCATTCCTTCCTCCCACCAGCTCCAGGCAACCATGATTCTACTTTTTGTCTTATGAATTTGACTAGATACCTCGTATAAGTGGAATCATCCAATATTTGACCATTTGTGATTGGCTTATTTTACTGTCCTCAGGGTTCATCCATGTTGTAGCATGAGTCAAAATTTCCTTCCTTTTTAAAGGCTGAATTGAATGTGTATGCCACATTTTATTTATCCATTCATCCATCCATAGACATTTGGGCTACTTACAACTTTTGTCTGTTGTGAATAATGCTGACATAGACAAGGTGTAAAAATAGCTTTTTGAGATCCTGTTTTCAATTCTTTTAGGTATATGTCCATAGGTGGCATTGCTGGATCATATAGTAATTCTGTGTTTAATTTCTTTCTTTTTTTTATTTATTTCTTTTCAGCGTAACAGTATTCATTGTTTTTGCACCTAACCCAGTGCTCCATGCAATGTGTTCCCTCTCTAATATACCCACCACCTGGTTCCCCCAACCTCCCAACCCCACCCCTGAAAACCCTCAGATTGTTTTTCAGAGTCCATAGTCTCTCATGGGTCACCTCCCCTTCCAATTTCCCTCAACTCCCTTCTCCTCTCCATCTCCCCTTGTCCTCCATGCTATTTGTTATGCTCCACAAATAAGTGAAACCATAGGATAATTGACTCTCTCTGCTTGACTTACTTCACTCAGCATAATCTCTTCCAGTCCCGTCCATGTTGCTACAAAAGTTGGGTATTCATCCTTTCTGATGCAGGCATGATACTCCACAGTGTATATGGACCACATCTTCCTTATCCATTCATCCGTTGAAGGGCATCTTGGTTCTTTCCACAGTTTGGCGACCGTGGCCATTGCTGCTATAAACATTGGGGTACAGATGGCCCTTCTTTTCACTACATCTATATCTTTGGGGTAAATAGCCAGTAGTGCAATTGCAGGGTCATAGGGAAGCTCTATTTTTAATTTCTTAAAAATTTGTTCTCCAAAGTGGCTGCACCAACTTGCATTCCCACCAACAGTGTA
>NW_022631222.1:679036-709254 GCF_010015895.1 Lontra canadensis
ACTTGCATTCCCACCAACAGTGTAAGAGGGTTCCCCTTTCTCCACATCCCCTCCAACACATGTTTCCTGTCTTGCTAATTTTGGCCATTATAACTGGTGAAAGGTGATATCTCTATGTGGTTTTAATTGGAATCTTCCTGATGACTAGTGATGATGAACATTTTTTCATGTGTCTGATAGCCATATGTATGTCTTCATTGGAGAAGTGTCTGTTCATATCTTCTGCCCATTTTTTGATATGATTGTCTGTTTTGTGTGTGTTGAGAAGTTCTTTATAGTTCTTGGATATCAACCTTTTGTCTGCACTGTCATTTGCAAGTATCTTCTCCCATTCTGTGGGTTGCCTCTCTGTTTTGTTGACTGTTTCCTTTGCTGTGCAGAAGCTTTTGAGCTTGATGAAGTCCCAAAAGTTCATTTTCTTTTGTTTCTTTTGCCTTTGGAGACATATCTTGAAAGAAGTTGCTTTGGCTGATATCGAAGAGGTTACTGCCTATGTTCTCCTCTAGGATTCTGATGGATTCCTGTCTCACGTTGAGGTCTTTTATCCATTTTGAGTTTATCTTTGTGTACGGTGTAAGAGAATGGCCGAGTTTCATTCTTCTACATATAGCTGTCTAATTTTCCCAGCACCATTTATTGAAGAGACTGTCTTTTTTCCACTGGATATGCTTTCCTGCTTTGTCGAGGATTATTTGACCATAGAGTTGAGGGTCCATATCGGGACTCTCTACTCTGTTCCACTGGCCCATGTGTCTGTTTTTGTGCCAGGATCATGCTGTCTTGGTGATCACAGCTTTGTAATAAGGCTTGAAATCAGGTGACGTGATGCCACCAGTTTTTTGTTTTTCAACATTTCCTTAGCGATTTGGGGTCTCTTCTGATTCCATACAAATTTTAGGATTAGTTGCTCCAGCTCTTTGAAAAATACCAGTGGAATTTTTATCGGAATGGCATTAAAAGTATAGATTGCTGTAGGCGGTATAAACATCTTAATGTTTATTCTTCCGATCCAAGAGCATGGAATGGTCTTCCATCTTTTTGGGTCTTCTTCAATTTCTTTCATGAGTGTTCTGTAGTTCCTCAAGTACAGTTCCTTTACCTCTTTGGTTAGGTTTATTCCCAGGTATCTTATGGTTCTTAGTGCTATAGTAACCAGAATCGATTCTCTAAGTTCCCTTTCTGTACTTTCATTGTTAGTGTATAAGAAAGCCACTGATTTCTGTACATTGACTTTGTATCCTGCCACGTTACTGAATTGCTGTATGAGTTCTAGTAGTTTAGGGGTGGAGTCTTTTGGGTTTTCCATATAAAGAATCATGTCATCTGTGAAGAGAGAGAGTTTGACTTCTTCATTGCCAATTTGGATACACTTTCTTTCTCTCTGTTGTCTAATTGTTGTTGCTAGGACTTCTAATTCTATGTTGAACAAGGATGGTGAGAGTGGGCATCCTTGTCGTGTTCCTGATCTCAACGGGAAGGCTGTGAGCTTTTTCCCATTGAGGATGATATTCGCTGTGGGTCTTTCATAGGTAGATTTGATGAAGTTCAGGAATGTTCCCTCTATCCCTATACTTTGAAGCGTTTTAATCAGGAACGGATGCTGTATCTTGTCAAATGCTTTTTCTGCATCAATTGAGAGGACATGTTTTTCATCTGTCTTCTCGGATTGATTTGTTCTTTCACATTGATTGATTTACGAATGTTGAACCATCCTTGTAACCCAGGAACGAATCCCACCTGGTCATGGTGGGTAATCTTTTTAATGTACTGTTGGTTCCCATTAGCTAGGATCTTGTTGAGAATCTTAGCATCCAGATTCATCAGGGATATTGGTCTGAAATTCTCCTTTTTGATGGGGTCTTTGCCTGGTTTGGGGACCAGGGTAATGTTGGCTTCATAAAAAGAGTGTGGAAGTTCTCCTTCTGCTTCAACTTTTTGGAACATCTTCAGGAGAATAGGTATTATTTCTTCTTTGAATGTTTCATAGAGTTCCCCAGGGAATCCGTCAGGCCCCGGGCTCTTGTTTTTTTGGGAGATTTTTGATCCCTGCTTCAATCTCGTTACTAGATATTGGTCTATTCAGGTTGTCAATTTCTTCCTGATTCAGTTTTGGAAGTTTAGAGGTTCCCAGGAATGTATCCATTTCGTCTAGGTTGCTAACCTATTGGTATATAAGTTAATAGTTTCTGAGGACTGTTTCTATATCCTTGGTGTTGGTCATGATCTATCCCTTTTCATTCATAATTTATTAATTTGGGTTCTTTCTTTTCTTTTGGATTCATTTGGCCAGTGGTTTATCGACCTTATTCTTTCAAAAAACCAGCTTCTATGTTCATTGATGCATTCTACTGTATCTCTAGTTTCTATCTCATTGATCTCTGCTCTAATCTTGAGTATTTCTCTTCTTGTGTCTGGGGTTGGCTTAATTTGTTGTTGATTCTCCAGTTCTTGAAGGTATAGAGACAGCTGTTGTATTCTGGATGTTTCAGTTTTCTTGAGGGTGGATTGGATGGCTATGTATTTTCCCCTTAGGACCACCTTTGCTGTGTCCCATAGGTTTTGGACCAATGTGTCTTCTTTCTCATTGGTTTCCATGAATTGTTAAAGTTCTTCTTTGATTTCTTGGTTGATCCAAACATTCTTAAGCAAGGTGGTCTTTGCTTCCTTCCCAAATTTTCCTTGTGGTTGAGCTCCAGTTTCAAAGCATCGTGATCTGAGAATATGCAGGGAATAATCTCAACCTTTTGGTATTGGTTGAGCCCTGATTTGTCATCCAGTATGCGTTCTATTCTGGAGAAAGTTCCATGTGCACTTGAGAAGAATGAGTCTTCAGTTCATTGAAGTGGTGGAATGTTCTTTATATATCTATGAGGTCCATGTGGTCCAATGTGTAATTCAGAGGTCTTATTTCTTTATTGATTTTCTGGTTGGATGATCTGTCTATTCCTGAGAGTGGCGTGTTAAGATCCCCTACTATTAATGTAGTCTTATCAGTATGACTCACCTTCATTAACAGTTGTCTTATGTAGTTGGCTGCTCCCATATTGGAGGCATAAATATTTACAATTGTTACATCTTCTTGGTGGATAGACCCTTTAAGAATGATGTAGTGTCCTTCTTTATCTATGACTACATTCTTTAGTTTAAAATCTAATTTATCTGATATGAGAATCGCTACCCCAGCTTTCTTCACATTGTTGAGGCCCATTGGCATGAAAGATGCTTCTCCATCCCTTCACTGTCAGCCTGGATGTATCCTTAGGTTCCAAATGGGTCTGTTGTAGACAATATATGGAGAGGTCCTGTCGTTTTATCCAATCTGCAACCCTGTGCCATTTTATGGGAGCGTTTAGGCCATTCACATTGAGAGTGATTATTGAGAGATATGTTTTTATTGACAACGTGATGCCTGTGAATTCGTTGTTTCTATAGATTATCTCTGTAAATTTCTGTTCTATGTCACTCTTGTGTTCATATTTCTTGTAGTACTGGCTTGGTAGTTACATACTTTTTTAAACCTTGCTGGTCTTGGAAGCTCTTTATCTCTCCATCCGTTTTGAATGTCAGCCTTGCTAGAAAAAGTATTCCAGGCTGCATGTTCTTCTCATTTAGTGTCCTGAATACTTCTTGCCAGCCCTTTCTGGCTTGCCAGGTTTCTGTGGACAGGTCTGAAGTTATTCTGATGGGCCTTCCTTTGTATGTAAGGAATCTCTTCCTCCCAGCTGCTCTCAAGAACTCCCGTCTAATATGATGATTCATCAGTTTGACAATCAGGTGTCTTGAGATCTTTCTGGATTCTTTGATCTTGGGGGGGGGGAGACTTTTCTGCCTCTAGGAATTGAACGCTGTTTCCATTCACCAGACTGGGAAAATTTTCATGGAGAATTTGTCCAACTATATCCTCTAGTTTTTCTTTCTCTTCCCCCTCAGGGAGTCCAATAATTCTTAAGTTGGAACGTTTCATGGTGTCATTTATTTCCCTAATTCTGTTTTCATGGCTTCTAAGCTGTTTGTTCTAGGCCTCCTCCTGATCCTTTTTCTCTATCAGTTTGTCCTCTAGATCACTAATTCTATCTTCTGCCTCAGTTACCCTAGGTGTTAGATAATTTAGATTAGATTGGAACTCATTGATAGCATTTTTAACTTCTTCCCTGGCGGCTCTCACTTCTGCCCTAATTGATTCCATGTCATTAATCGTTTTCTCCAACCTAGCCATTGCATGGATAATTGTTACCCTGAATTCCCTTTCTGAGATACTGTTTATGTTCATATCCAATAGGTCTGATAGAGAGGGCACAGTCTCTGAATTTTACCTCTGTTGGGCATTCTTCCTCCTACTCATTTTGGTGAGAGATGGCAGAGGGGATGTTTAGCTGAATGTATCAATCATGATCCAGGTAAGGTGCATCCTAAAATGCTTCTGAGCAATCAGGAGTCCCCACCAAAAATAAAGAAAAAAAAAAGAGAGAGAGAGAGAGAGGAAAAAAAAAAAGAGAAGACCCAGCAGAATAGGCCCCAAAGGTAAGATTTATAAGGTATAAAAACAAAAACAAACAAAAAGGCCAACAAAAGTAAATGACAAGAAAAAAATAACTTAGCCAAAATGATCCAGAAGTATTTGATTTATATAATACCAGAACAACAACAAAAACACAAACACTGTCAGAAAGAAAAGATGGAAGGGTGGTTATAAATCCTCAGTGTGGGTGAGGAAGTTTATTTGAGTCTTCCTGGGTGTATCTTGATATCTTTGTTAAAGGACTCAACTTTCCAAAGATAAAAGGGAGATTAAAACTGGTTTATATATAGGGGTAGTATTGATTGGGGAAAAAGGATTACCTTGAAGCTTAAATTAAATCTTGAAGATTACCTTAAAGCTTATTAGAAAATAGAAAAGCAAAATAAAAACAGGAATATGTATCAAAAAAGTTCCAGTTAAAAAGTTATTATGGAATTTGTTGTATTGAACCTCTCGTTGTGATTTTAAGTAGGTTAACAAATTTTTAAAAATTAAAAAGAATGAGAATAGTGGGAATGAATTAAAAACAAAAGTTGTATCTATGTGATCGATTGAAGATGGCGGAGAAGTAGCAGGCTGAGACTACTTCAGGTAACGGGAGATCAGCTAGATAGCTTATCTAAAGATTGCAAACACCTACAAATCCAACAGGAGATTGAAGAGAAGAAGAACAGCAATTCTAGAAACAGAAAATCAACCACTTTCTGAAAGGTAGGACTGGCGGAAAAGTGAATCCAAACCGACGGGAAGATAGACCGCGGTGGGGGGGGGGGTGGCTCCCGGCAAGCGGTGGAGCAACGGAGCACAAAATCAGGACTTTTAAAAGTCTGTTCTGCTGAGGGACATCACTCCAGAGGCTTAACCAGGGTGAAGCCCATGCGGGGTCAGCGTGGCCTCAGGTCCCACAGGGTCACAGAAGGATCGGGGGTGTCTGAGTGTTGCAGAGCTTACAGGTATTAGAAACGGGAAGCCGGCTACAGAGACAGAGCCGAGGAGTGAGCTCTAAGCTCGGGTTTACCTTGAACCGGTCTCAGGCTCGGTCAGCTCGGAGCGCGGCCGGAGGCCAGGGTGACGGGAGCAATTGGGCGCTGTTCTCTGAGGGCACACTGAGGAGTGGGGCCCCAGACTCTCGGCTCCTCCGGGCCGGAGACTGGGAGGCCGCCATCTTCATTCCCATCCTCCAGAACTCTACGGAGAGCGCTCAGGGAACAAAAGCTCCCGAAAGCAAACCTGAGCGGATTACTCAGCCTGGCCCCTGGTAAGGGCGGTGCAACTCCGCCTGGGGCAAAGACACTTGAGAATCACTACAACAGGCACCTCCCCTAGAAGATCAACAAGAAATCCAGCCAGGACCAAGTTCACCTACCAAGGAGTGCAGTTTCAATACCAAGGAGAGCAGCGGAATTCCAGAGGAGGAGAAAGCAAAGCACGGAACACATGGCTTTCTCCCCATGATTCTTTAGCCTTGCAGTTAATTTAATTTTTTTTTCTTTTTCAATTTTTTTTCTCTTCTTCTGCGAAATTTTTTTAACTTTTACCCTTTTCTTTTTTTAACGTTTTTTAACTAGTTTATCTAATATATATATATTTTTTTCCTTTTTATATTTTTTCATTATTGGTTTTCTTTTTTTATTTGTTTCTTTTTTCTTTCTTTTCTTTTTTTCTTTCTGAACCTCTTTATATCCGCCCCCCCCCCCACGATTTGGGATCTCCTCTGATTTGGCTAAAGCATATTTTCCTGGGGTTGTTGCCACACTTTTAGTATTTTACTTCTTCCTTCATATACTCTTATCTGGACAAAATGACAAGGCGGAAAAATTCACCACAAAAAAAAGAACAAGAGGCAGTACCAAAGGCTAGGGACCTAATCAATACAGACATTGGTCATATGTCAGATCTAGAGTTCAGAATGACGATTCTCAAGGTTCTAGCCGGACTCGAAAAAGGCATGGAAGATATTAGAGAAACCCTCTCGGGAGATATACAAGCCCTTTCTGGAGAAATAAAAGAACTAAAATCTAATCAAGTTGAAATAAAAAAAGCTATTAATGAGGTGCAATCAAAAATGGAAGCTCTCACTGCTAGGATAAATGAGGCAGAAGAAAGAATTAGTGATATAGAAGACCAAATGACAGAGAATAAAGAAGCTGAGCAAAAGAGGGACAAACAGCAACTGGACCACGAGGGCAGAATTCGAGAGATAAGTGACACCATAAGACGAAACAACAGAATAATTGGGATTCCAGAAGAAGAAGAAAGAGAGAGGGGAGCAGAAGGTATATTGGAGAGAATTATTGGAGAGAATTTCCCCAATATGGCAAAGGAAACAAGCGTCAAAATCCAGGAGGTTCAGAGAACCCCCCCCTCAAAATCAATAAGAATAGGTCCACACCCCATCACCTAATAGTCAAATTTACAAGTCTTAGTGACAAAGAGAAAATCCTGAAAGCAGCCCGGGAAAAGAAGTCTGTAACATACAATGGTAAAAATATTAGATTGGCAGCAGACTTATCCACAGAGACCTGGCAGGCCAGAAAGAGCCGGCATGACATATTCAGAGTACTAAACGAGAAAAACATGCAGCCAAGAATACTATATCCAGCTAGTCTATCACTGAAAATAGAAGGAGAGATAAAAAGCTTCCAGGACAAACAAAAACTGAAAGAATTTGCAAACACCAAACCAGCTCTACAGGAAATATTGAAAGGGGTCCTCTAAGCAAAGAGAGAGCCTAAAAGTAGTAGATCAGAAAGGAACAGAAACAATATACATTAACAGTCACCTTACAGGCAATACAATGGCACTAAATTCATATCTCTCAATAGTTACCCTGAATGTTAATGGGCTAAATGCCCCAATCAAAAGACACAGGGTATCAGAATGGATAAAAAAACAAAACCGATCTATATGTTGCCTACAAGAAACTCATTTTAAACCCGAAGACACCTTCAGATTTAAAGTGAGGGGGTGGAAAAGAATTTACCATGCTAATGGACATCAGAAGAAAGCAGGAGTGGCAATCCTTATATCAGATCAATTAGATTTTAAGCCAAAGACTATAATAAGAGATGAGGAAGGACACTATATCATACTCGAAGGATCTGTCCAACAAGAAGATCTAACAATTGTAAATATCTTTGCCCCTAACGTGGGAGCAGCCAACTATATAAACCAATTAATAACAAAATCAAAGAAACACAACAACAATAATACAATAATAGTAGGGGACTTTAACACTCCCCTCACTGAAATGGATAGATCATCCAAGCAAAAGATCAACAAGGAAATAAAGGCCTTAAATGACACACTGGACCAGATGGACATCACAGATATATTCGGAACATTTCATCCCAAAGCAACAGAATACACATTCTTCTCTAGTGCCCATGGAACATTCTCCAGAATAGATCACATCCTCGGTCCTAAATCAGGTCTCAACCGGTATCAAAAAATTGGGATCATTCCCTGCATATTTTCAGACCACAGTGCTCTGAAGCTGGAACTCAATCACAAGAGGAAATTTGGAAAGAACCCAAATACATGGAGACTAAACAGCATCCTTCTAAAGAATGAATGGGTCAACCAGGAAATTAAAGAAGAATTGAAAAAATTCATGGAAACAAATGATAATGAAAACACAACAGTTCAAAATCTGTGGGACACAACAAAGGCAGTCCAGAGAGGAAAATATATAGCGTTACAAGCCTTTCTCAAGAAACAAGAAAGGTCTCAGGTACACAACCTAACCCTACACCTAAAGGAGCTGGAGAGAGAACAAGAAAGAAACCCTAAACCCAGCAGGAGAAGAGAAATCATAAAGATCAGAGCAGAAATCAATGAAATAGAAACCAAAAAAACAAACAAACAAAAAAAACCAATAGAACAAATCAACGAAACTAGGAGCTGGTTCTTTGAAAGAATTAATAAGATTGATAAACCCCTGGCCAGACTTATCAAAAAGAAAAGAGAAAGGACCCAAATAAATAAAATCATGAATGAAAGAGGAGAGATCACAACTAACACCAAAGAAATACAGACAATCATAAGAACATATTATGAGCAACTCTATGCCAACAAATTTGACAATATGGAAGAAATGGATGCATTCCTAGAGACATATAAACTACCACAACTGAACCAGGAAGAAATAGATAACCTAAACAGACCCATAACCAGTAAGGAGATTGAAACAGTCATCAAAAATCTCCAAACAAACAAAAGCCCAGGGCCAGACGGCTTCCCGGGGGAATTCTACCAAACGTTTAAGGAAGAACTAATTCCTATTCTCCTGAAACTGTTCCAAAAAATAGAAATGGAAGGAAAACTTCCAAACTCATTTTATGAGGCCTGCATCACCTTGATCCCAAAACCAGACAAGGATCCCATCAAAAAAGAGAACTACAGACCAATATCCTTGATGAACACAGATGCGAAAATTCTCACCAAAATACTAGCCAATAGGATTCAACAGTACATTAAAAGGATTATTCACCACGACCAAGTGGGATTTATTCCAGGGCTGCAAGGTTGGTTCAACATCCGCAAATCAATCAATGTGATACAACACATTAATAAAAGAAAGAACAAGAACCATATGATACTCTCCATAGATGCTGAAAAAGCATTTGACAAAGTACAGCATCCCTTCCTGATCAAAACTCTTCCAAGTGTAGGGATAGAGGGCACATACCTCAATATTATCAAAGCCATCTATGAAAAAACCACCGCAAATATCATTCTCAATGGAGAAAAACTGAAAGCATTTCCGCTAAGGTCAGGAACACGGCAGGGATGTCCGTTATCACCACTGCTATTCAACATAGTACTAGAAGTCCTAGCCTCAGCAATCAGACAACAAAAAGAAATTAAAGGCATCCAAATCGGCAAAGAAGAAGTCAAACGATCACTCTTCACAGACGATATGATACTATACGTGGAAAACCCAAAAGACTCCACTCCAAAACTGCTAGAACTTGTACAGGAATTCAGTAAAGTGTCAGGATATAAAATCTATGCACAGAAATCAGTCGCATTTCTCTACATCAACAAAAAGACAGAAGAAAGAGAAATTAAGGAGTCCATCCCATTTACAATTGCACCCAAAACTATAAGATACCTAGGAATAAACCTAACCAAAGAGACTAAGAATCTATACACAGAAAACTATAAAGTACTCATGAAAGAAATTGAGGAAGACACAAAGAAATGGAAAAATGTTCCATGCTCCTGGATTGGAAGAATAAATATTGTGAAAATGTCTATGCTACCTAAAGCAATCTACACATTTAATGCAATTCCTATCAAAGTACCATCCATTTTTTTCAAAGAAATGGAACAAATAATCCTAAAATTTATATGGAACCAGAAAAGACCTCGAATAGCCAAAGGAATATTGAAAAAGAAAGCCAAAGTTGGTGGCATCACAATTCCAGACTTCAAGCTCTACTACAAAGCTGTCATCATCAAGACAGCATGGTACTGGCACAAAAACAGACACATAGATCAATGGAACAGAATAGAGAGTCCAGAAATAGACCCTCAACTCTATGGTCAACTAATCTTCGACAAAGCAGGAAAGAATGTCCAATGGAAAAAAGACAGCCTCTTCAATAAATGTGTTGGGGAAATTGGACAGCCAGATGCAGAAAAATGAAATTGGATCATTTCCTTGCACCACACAAGAAAATAGACTCAAAATGGATGAAGGACCTCAATGTGAGAAAGGACTCCATCAAAATCCTTGAGGAGAACACAGGCACCAACCTCTTTGACCTCAGCCGCAGCAACATCTTCCTAGGAACATCGCCAAAGGCAAGGGAAGCAAGGGCAAAAATGAACCATTGGGATTTTATCAAGATCAAAAGCTTTTGCACAGCAAAGGAAACAGTTAACAAAACCAAAAGACAATTGACAGAATGGGAGAAGATATTTGCAAACGACATATCAGATAAAGGGCTAGTGTCCAGAATCTATAAAGAACTTAGCAAACTCAACACCCAAAGAACAAATAATCCAATCAAGAAATGGGCAGAAGACATGAACAGACATTTCTGCAAAGAAGACATCCAGATGGCCAACAGACACATGAAAAAGTGTTCCATACACTCGGCATCAGGGAAATACAGATCAAAACCACAATGAGATACCACCTCACACCAGTCAGAATGGCTAAAATTAACAAGTCAGGAAATGACAGATGCTGGCGAGGATGCGGAGAAAGGGGAACCCTCCTACACTGTTGGTGGGAATGCAAGCTGGTGCAACCACTCTGGAAAACAGCATGGAGGTTCCTCAATGGAACCAGAGAAATGGTTTAGTACTTCTTCTGGTTTAGTACTCTGAATACCCTATGACCCAGCAATTGCACTGCTGGGTATTTACCCTAAAGATACAAACGTAGTGATCCGAAGGGGCACATGCACCCGATGTTTATAGCAGCAATGTCTACAATAGCCAAACTATGGAAGGAACCTAGATGTCCATCAACAGACGAATGGATAAAGAAGATGTGGTATATATACACAATGGAATACTATGCAGCCATCAAAAGAAATGAAATCTTGCCCTTTGCGACGACGTGGATGGAACTAGAGGGTATCATGCTTAGCGAAATAAGTCAATCGGAGAAAGACAACTATCATATGATCTCCCTGATATGAGGGAGAGGAGATGCAACATGGGGTGTTAAGGGGGTAGGAGAAGAGTAAATGAGGCAAGATGGGATTGGGAGGGAGATAAACCATAAGTGACTCTTAATCTCACAAAACAAACTGAGGGTTGCTGGGGGGAGGGTGGTTGGGGGGGTGTGGTTATTGTGGACATTGGGGAGGGTATGTGCTATGATGAGTGCGGTGAAGTGTGTAAACCTGGCGATTCACAGACCTGTACCCCTGGGGAAAAAAAATATATGTTTATAAAAAATAAAATTAAAAAAAAAAAAGTTGTATCTATGAAATATGTAGGTTTTAGTGCAATACCAGGAGTTTAGTATCTTCTTTTCCCCTGATATTGGGGTTTTACATTTTTATGGGGACACTGTGGTGATTGTCCTCTCATTTTTTTTGGCTGGCTTTCTGGGGGAGGAGCCTGCTGCATTGTTTTTCAGGCAGTCTTTTTTAGGTTGAGTCCTCCTGCCCCCTATCAAGAGGCTGGGCTCTCAGGAAACCTGTTTTTCTGGCTTTTGTTCTCTGTTTTTTTTTTTTTTTTTTTTTTTTTCTCTCCCCCTTGGTGGCTTTTGGCAGTTCTTTGGAGGTTTAGAGGAAAGCAAACTGTACCCAGATCTCTGAGAGAGAAGCCTCAGTCTGTTCCCCTCTGGGTGGTCCAGAGCACACAGACTCCCCCCCGCCACCTCCCACCATCCCACCAGCAGAGCATGGCCTCAGCCCCAGTCTCAGGGGTCACAGGAGCTCCTGCTTGTCTCTCCACCCTGGTGCTACTAAAGCCATGAGTGATATTGGTCCAGGGAGCCCGCTTCCAGTGGCTGCCTTTGCCTCTGATGTCTGGGCAGGTCCAGACTGCCTGAAAAATCCTAACAGAGATAGAGGGCTGAGATTTTCACACCTGCCTGCCTGGGCTGGGAGTGTTCAGACTCTCCCTGTTCCTAGAGAGCACCAGCTAGTGACTGAACAGACCTCTTTGAGGGGAGAGTGTGGAGTGCAGCTCAGGCCCAGGTGGTGCAGCTCGAGTGCAGAGTGCAAAAGGCTGTGGTCCTAGAGAGCTCCAGTTGGCATTCACCCAGACTCCCCCACGCACACCGGCAGCTCAGGGACCACCACCTGGAGGCTTTGCTGCACTCTTTCTGGCACAGGTGGTCACCGGTGGTGGCCGTTCTGGGTCCATGGGCTTAAGCCCGTGACCACCTGATTCCACCAGTTGCCCCTTAAAGTCTTTTGCTCTTTTTGAGTGCTTTTAACCAGACTCCCAAGTTAATGCTAGTCCCCAACCACAGGGTACTCTTGTATTGGGGTATTACTTTCCATTGGGTCTCTTCTGGCGGCTCCCTCCCCCCTTCTGTTCATCTTCCGATATCAGTCCCATCGTTCCCACTCCACCTTACCTCTCCAGTGGTGTCTTCTGCTCCCATAGAGATCCAGAAGTGTATAATCCTACATCTTAGGCTGATTTCATGGGTATTCAGAGTGTCCTGGTAGATAATCAGTTCACTTTAGGGGACTGGTTGAAACACCTTCTCCTACTTCTCCACCATCTTGCCCCCTCCCCTCCCACCTATTATCTTTATAATCATTGTTTTGAGTACTAGTTCCAACATTCTACTTATATCCACTTTGAGTAATTCCATGGCAGAGTGTGCTACCTCTAGTAGTTCTTTTTTCTTGTGGTGAATTTCTCTTTCTAGACCTCATGTCCAGAAAAGAAAGGAGGAAAAAGTAAGAAAGAAAGAAAGAAAGAAAGAAAGAAAGAAAGAAAGAAAGAAAAAGAAAGTAAGAAAGAAAAGAATAAGGGTGTCTGGGTGGCTCAGTTTTTAAGTGTCTGCCTTTGACTCGGGTCATGATACCAGGGTCCTGGGATTGAGCCCTGCATTGGGCTCCCTGCTCAGCAGGAAGCCTGTTTCTCCCTCTCCCACTCTCCCTGCTTCTGTTCGCTCTCTTGCTGTGTCTCTGTCAAATAAATAAAATCTTTAAAAAATTTTTTTAAAAGAAAAAATAAGAAAAAAACAGCAATAATAATAGCAATACAACAAATTCAGAAAGTGTTTCTGGCTGCTCTTTCCTTCTTCTTCAGAGTTTCTGCTTGCCTGTAGTGGGTGAGTGTTTGGATCTTTAAGTAGGTGTGCTCTGATTTACTTGTAAAATTAGGCCTGTAAAGGAAAATAGAAAAGTAGAAAAAACAAAACAAAAAAATAGTGTGATCCAAAGTAAGAAAAAGAAATGGAAGAAATATGAATACAAACTTACAAACAATAAATTAAGCCTGATTCAAAAAAAAAAAAAAAACAAACTGCCAAAAAAAAAAAAAATATTTGAGAAAAAAAAAAAAAAAAAAAAAGTTAAAAAATAAAAAGCCTGGTTCAAAATTTGAGAGGACACACGTGAACCAACAAATAAAAGATTACATGCCTGATACAAAAAAAGAAAAACAAGTATCTATAACATAAAGGATAAAGAATAAAAAATAGAAAATAGAAAAATTGAAACTGTGAAAAATTAAAAATTAAGAAAAGAGATGAAAAAAATAAAGGAAGCAAGCCTGGGCCTATTTCCACCAGAAGCTGATGTTTTGAAGCTTTCTTCAATCAGGAGACTTAGGAGATACGGGGCCTGTGTTGGTCATCTGAGGGACAGCCCTGCTGTGTAGGCTCACAAGCTGTGTTGCCCTTGTAAAGATGCTCCTGCCAGGCCAGGTAGTCAGGGTGTAGTATAGGGGACTTCAGCCTCTATGGAGGCAGTGTTTCTCTCTGGATTCTGACTGTGGGTGGGAGGAAGGATCAATGGGAGGAGGGATGGATGGTGGGGAGGTAGAATACAGTGTCATCTCACCCTCTTGTCCCTGGGGAGTGAAACTCCCAGCCACTGCTCTTCACGAAGCCCTCTTAGAAAAGCAAACAATCTGCTGTGTCCCAGCTTTCATCAGTTCCTAGCCCTGACCTGTCTATGCCTTGGTGGTTGGCTCTGCCAGAGCATTTTATCTTTGCCAGTGGCTGAGATTCAAAACTCCCAAGTTTTATAGGGCCTGGTAATGTATTGGCCCACTTCCGACCCCTGGTGGAGAGGCTCAGGGCGTGCCCAGCACCAGCTGTTTGGAAAAGCCAACGCACAGTGTATGTGTGGCTAGTTTATTGTAATGCTCAGCAAAAAGCTGGATCCAGGTTATCAGCCATCTGCACTGTCAACTCTGTGGCTTGAATCTATTGTGGCAGACAGCAAAACCGGCAGCTAGGTTATCTGCAATCTGCTCCCCCCTCTGCACTCTGCTCAGTTCAGCCCTGAAAAGCAGCCTATCATCAGGCACACAGAGATTTAAGCCTATTCCCGCACACAGGGAAAAGTTTAGAGGCTTTCTGACCTCTGCTCCCAACCTCTGACCCTGCCGCTAAGCACCACTCAGTGGCTTTCCAACTGGCCTTTTGTCTTTGGAGAGGGGAAATACATTCTCCAAATGCTCCCCAGGAAGGAAGTGATCTTTCTTTGACCAACCTGGGGATCTCCTTGCCCTGGCTTATTGTGTGTCACAACCCAATTCACTATGTCCCACTTTCTTCCTCTTCCTGACTTTACTCCTTGAAATGGGTTTCCTCTACCTCCTTGCCATGGGGTTTCTTCTCCCCCCCAATTCAGGGCTCCAAACCTCAAGCCTCACATCTGCCAAGTGCTCTCACCCCCAATGCTGCAGATTGTATCCCTAATCCTCTGTTCTTTTCCTACATGTTCAAAATAGCTAAATGTTGATCTAGTTGTATTTGAAGGACAAGGCAAGTTTAAGATCCCCCTACTACTCCATCATCCTAACCGATCATATGGTTTTTATCCTTTCTCTTATTGATGTGATTATAGTCTCTCATCCAACGTGCAAGTTAGGATTGAAGCCACTATTTTGGAGAGGAAGCAATAGTGTGTTAATGAGTTGAAATAATTTTTATTTCATGTAACATCTAGGATCGGGGGGACCAGGTTGTAGAGCAAAGTAGGGTTTTGTTTTTGTTTTTGTTTTTGTTTTTTTAAAAGATTTTATTTATTTATTTGACAGGCAGAGATCACAAGTAGGCAGAGAGGCAGGCAGAGAGAGGAAGGGAAGCAGGCTCCCTGCTGTGCAGAGAGCCCGATGCGGGGCTCGATCCCAGGACCCTGGGATCATGACCCGAGCCGAAGGCAGCGGCTTAACCCACTGAGCCACCCAGGCGCCCCTGTTTTTGTTTTTATAATCAACTTTATTGAGGTGTGATTTAGATGCAGTAAAATTTACTCATTTAACTTACAGTTCAGTGTGTTTTGATAAATGTAAGCAGTTAAGTCTCTATCAGAATCAACATGAAAAATTCTCATCATCCCCAATTGTTTTTTTTTTTCACTCGAAATTTTCAATGAAATAGAAATGGAGGAGCTAAATATTTCAATTTTGCCTCATATTCTAATTTACTGCTAACTAAATTAAGCCGCTTTTTCCCTGGTTTTCAGTGTCCTCCTCTTGTAGCCTGGAAATGAGACTTCTGTAGTGTCCCTGCTTTATTTATTTGGGGAGGGATATTCTACTTGTTTAAATTTCATAAGAGAAAATATTTAAATATTAACAAGCAAATAGAATTTATAATCCATCTCTCCATACCTGTCACCTTGTTAACTGTTTGCTGTCCTTATTTCATCCAACTTTCACCCCACCCCAAGCTTTTTATTTTCCTACTAGAGTATCTTGAAGACAACCTAGAACATCATTTTATCTGTAAATATTCTAGTGTATTATAGTATAACTACTCTTCTCTGAGGACTACTTTTATGTTTTTGCTTTTTAACAACTATCATACCATTATCGTACTCAACAAAATTAACAGCAATTTCTTAATTTCACCAACTACCCAATCCACGTGGAACATTTCACAAAATGTCTCAAATACATTTCGGATTCCATAGCTAGGACCATTAATATTAGAGGCTTGAGAAGAAAAGTATCTAAAATTCAGCATATGTCTTTCACTTCTCTCACCTGTTCCCTTGCTCAGCTTTCAGCTACTTGATTAGGCATTGAGTCCTATTGATTCTGTCTTTGCCACATGTTTTCCCTCTCCTCTCCTCTTCTTCCTTCCAGGTTTTTCTCACTCATATGCCCATAAGTAAAATACTGATCATTCCATTCACCTGGTTACCTGGCACTAGTTCTGCTCAAACTATAAAACAAAAACAACAACAACAACAAAATGAATTTCTAGAATGGCAGTGGGAGGAGCTACATGGACTCTCTACCCCAGGAAAACAACCATAACTATGGGAATTATTAAACAAGAACTATCACTTAAAATCTCTGGAAATTTTCTTAAGACCATTCAACAATTGGAGAAATACTTATCCAGAACAATCTAAATATTGGGGGAGGTTAAGATGGTGGAGAAGTAGGGGGGACCCTGGGCCTTTATCAACCCCCAAACACAGCTGTATTGAGGTCAGATCACTTGGAACACCCAGGAAATCGGAGGATTGGAAGAAGGATCTTCTCGGTTGGAGAGAGACTGTGCAAGTTAGATGGAGATGAATTGCAGGAGAGAAAAACTGCCGTGCTGCTGAGGGGAGGGCGCCCTTTCTGCAGGCAGAGAAAAGGGAGAGAAGGACAGGGATTGAAAGACTGTGGCATTGGGTCCTCACAAGAAGAAAATCTGTCTGGACCGTTGTTTGGGGGAACAAGGGGAACTAAGTATGGAAGATTTTTGTAAACCATGTGTGGAGCTGAAACTCTGAGGTTTTGGAAGTGCACAGCATTCCCCAAAGGGGAGCTGTGGGTTGTACTACTGGGAAGAAAGAGGGTACTGGCCAGAAAGTGCACAAAGTAGCATGGGGGTCTCCTGTGTTGCCCTGAGAGATAACTTACCCTTTTTGGAATACATTTGGAAGAGGGTATATTGCCTCTCCAAGGAGAAAAGACTCTGCAGATACCAGCAAACAGTCTTTCATTGGCAGGGGACAGAGTTGCACATAGAGGGTAAATAACCTGATTGCTGTTTTTCCAGGTGCTACACTATAGATTCTGCACACCTGACAGGTGAGGGACTGTTTTTCTGGGACAAAGGACACTAGACACAGTGTGGAGGGAGGCTTGACTCCAGAGAGTGCAGAAAAGGTGCAACAGAGGGTTCTTTAAGATTTGGAGTTCAGAATCCTAACTGTGCACCAAAGATAAAACACAGGAGAGATACCTGGTGTGCTGAAGGCCCTCACTTTTCTGTGAGGGCTTCCTGAGCAGCAGAGGGTATAAGATCCCCCTGTCCAAGGGAGGAAGAAGTGGGGTGGTGCCATATTTCCCTCCACCAACACAGACTTCAGAGAATGACCCCCAGTGGAGGTGAGAGCTGCTTGCACCAAACACGGTCCCTCTGTGCCTGGAAAGTGCATATTCATTGGGGCAGCACTGACACCAAGCTAGAGCAGCAGGCCTCTCCCTGAGAAGACCAACACAGGCAGAACCCCACATGCGCCAAGCCTACTGATCATACAGTGCTTCAGAGCCGTTCTGGTGGAAATAGGACCGGGCTCTATTTTTTTCTTTTTATTCCCCCTTGGAGTCAGGCTTATAGTTTTTGTTTTGTTTATGTTCAGTTAGCCAACACATAGTACAGCATTAGTTTTTGAGTTGCATATACCACCTAGTGCTCACAACAAACCATGCCCTCCTTAATGCCCATCACCACCATCACCAGGTTACCTCATTCCCCCAACTGCTCTCCCTTCTGTAACCCTCAGTTTGTTTCCTGGAATACAGAGTCTCTCATGGTTTGTCTCCCTTTCTGATTTTTTTCCCCATTCAGTTTTCTCTCCCTTCCCCGGTGGTCATCTGTGTTATTCCTTATGTTCAACATATGAGTGAAACCATATAATTGTCTTTCTCTGCTTGACTTATTTCACTTAGCATAATCCCCTCCAGTCCCATCCATGTCATTGCAAATGGTAGGTATTCAGCCTTTCTGATGGCCGAGTAATATTCCATAGTGTATATGAACCATATCTTCTTTATCCATTCATCTATTAAAGGACATCTTAGCTCCCTCCACAGTTTGGCTATTATGGCCATCGCTGCTATGAACATTGGGTGCATGTGCCCCTCCCTTTCACTATATCTTTGGGGTAAATACTTAGTAGAACAATTGCTGGGTCATAGGGTAGCTCTGTTTTTAACATCTTGTGGAACCCCCATACTGTTTTCCAGAGTGTCTGTACCAGCTTGCATTCCCACCAACAGTGTAAAAGGGTTCACCTTTCTCCACATCCTCGCCAATGTTTGTGATTTCCTGTCTTGTTAATTTTAGCCATTCTGACTGGTGTTAAGTTGGTACCTTATGGTGGTTTTCATTTGTATTTCCCTGATGGCTAGTGAGATTGAACATTTTTTCATGTGTCTGTTAACCATTTTTATGTCTTCTTTGGAGAAGTGTCTGTTCATGCCTTCTGCCCAGAAAAATGGGTTAAATATTTCAGTAGACATTTTTCCAATGAATAAATACAAGTGGCCAACAGATACACAAAAAAGAGCTCAGCATCATTAATCATCAGAGACATCCAAATCAAAGGACAATATCATGTCACCTGTTAGGATGACTATATATACATATATGTATGACTATATATATATATATATATATATATATATGTAAAAAATGGAAATTTGAACTTTCATTTACCATTAGTGAGAATGTAAAGTGGCACAGCCATTATAGAAAACAGTGCTGAGTTTCCTCAGATAATTAAAAATAGAGCTACCATATGATCCAATAATCACATATCTATGTATACATCCAAAGGAAATGAAATCAATAGATGACCCTGGTATTTATGATAGCCACCAACTCCTGTATTTCCCACCAATTTTCTGTAAAGAAATAATTTTGTCTTTCATCACTATTATGTTAACTATAAACTGTAAGCGTCCTTCATCAAGGTGACAAAGTCTTTCTTAATTCTTACTTTGCTGAGAGTTTTAAAAATCTTGAATATATGTTGAATTGTCCCAAATGCTTTTATCTATCTGTCTATCTGTCTATCTATCAATGAATGACCAAGATTTTTCTTCTTCAGTCTGCTGACTTGGGAATTACTGTATCATTTTCCCATTGCTGTAACAAATTACCACCAATGTATTGCCTTCAAACCTCATAAATGTGGTGTCTTACACTTCTGCAGGTTAGAGTCTCATGTGGGCCTTATTGGAGTAAAATAAACATGTCTGCAGGGTGTTCTAATTTTAGCAATGCTGGGAGAAAATCTAGTTCCTGGCTTTTTCCAGCTTCTAGAGGCTGTCTGCACTCCTTGCTGAGTTGCCCCTTCCACCTCCAAAGCCAGCAATGGCTTACTGACTTACCTCCATCCTAGCAGACCCTTCTGCTGCACTTCTAATTTTAATGACCTTGAGATGACCTTGGGACCACTTAGATAATCCAGGATCATCTCCTGATTTTAGTGTTAGCTGATTAGCAACCTAATTCCATCTGCAATTTCCCCCCCCCTTCGTCACGTAAGGCAAAATATGGGCAGATTCCAAGGATTAGAACATGGACATCTTTGGGGGACATCGTTCTGCCAGAGGTGTGACCCATGGGTGAGTGTCAAGGAGCAGGGACATATATGAATGTAGGAGCGCCTCCCCCCATGGGTGCCTAGGGAAAGAATAATAGGGAATTGGGGTTGCCCCTTTCTGGAGCCTCAGGGGGGCAGAGTTCTTGATCATCTATACATGCCCTTTCATTGTGCTCCTCACTTTATGCACAGATGAGAGCTGAACTTCTCTGGGTGGAAGATTTGTGGGGGAACCCCTCACTCAGTTCTGGTCCATTCCCTCATTCACACAACTCATTGTTCTACTTGTCCCTCCCCATGCCAGGGACTGTGGTCCAGGTGGGGTTGACTCAGCCACCCTCAGTGTCCAAGGGCCCAGGATAGATGGCCACTATCACTTTCACTAACAAAGGTAACAATGTTGGTGGGCAAAGAGCAGCTCAGCTGCAACAACACCTGGGCTATGCTGCCAAACTCCTGACCCACAGATTTGCAAATGACTCTCAGGGATCTCAGAGAGATTCCTGGGCTCCAGGTCAGGCAGTCAGGCTTCTTGATCTCTGGCCTCTGGCCTGGAGAAGAGGCTGATCATTATTGCTTTGTGTGAGACAGAAGCTTGATGCCTGCATTGTCCTCAAGGCCCACAGGGAAGAGATAAAAACCTGTTGGCTGCCTGTACCTACTTATTGTCTAGAGTTATTGCTGTTATTTTGTAGGCAAAGTGGCTGCTGCTGAGTTCTGGAGAAAAGTCACGGGGTTCACACATAGTCATCCTTTCTCTTCTGGTTCTCTGGCACTGGGTGGTTGCTGCACCCCCATTTATAAGGTCCTGGGTATGGTCTGCTGACCCAGCTGTCCACAATTCCTAGGGCTTTTGGTCAGATCACTCTGTCCTGCACTGGAAGTATTGGAGTGGATTATGATGTTAATGACTGGCACTAGCTTTGCTCAGGGAAAAAAATGCAGAGACCCTCCTCTTTCCTTGAAACTTCTGCTTACCTCCAGTTTCCTGATACTATATGTGTATACCCTAACAACAGACCCAATCAACCGTTGGGTCCAATATCAGGCAGAAGGTAACCAGCATGTGCCAAATAGGGCTGGGTGGGCCCTCCTATTCCTCAAGAGTGAAGCACCCACAAGATGTGCTTAGTTCTCTCTCCCTGTCCTTGAGGGCTTCCCTATGTTGTCCCCCAATCGGGGATGATGGAGAGAGAGCAACCACAGGATGAGGTGAAGGGGACCCCCTGACTGCTACAGGGGAAAGTGGGTCGGTCTTGGCCAGTCTGTCATGGTCCTTGGTCCTTCTGGTGTTCTGAATCTGGAACAAGCTCTCTCTGAGGTTGGGTTCCCTCTGGATCCCCCATCTACAGTGACCTACATGGAGGAAGAAGCTGTGGAGGTCACTTCACTGAGTGCTGGGCTGCAGAAGAGGATGCAGTCTTAAGAGGAGGCTCCCGGGCAGTGAAAAGAACCCTCTCTGTGGGAAAGAGGCCATGGAGAGGTGGGTGGGCATGCAGCTCTTTCTCCAAGGTCCCCTTCTAGAAGTATGTGCCTCTGGTCTAACGCAGCAGGGGGAGCTGTGTGCCTGCCCTGCCATGGACCTCTGGGGCACATCAGCTGCTTATTCTCAGTCCCGTGGGGAGACTAAGAGCTCAGGTGTGGGAGGCCATCAAGGGGGAGAGAAGGAATATACATGACTTCCCTGTCCTCCCTTTGAGGGGGGGCCAGTAGGTAAAATTGAGTTTAGGCCCCTCAGGAAGCAGAGCTCCAATGGTCTTTCCATCATGGCCTAGTCTTCTTTTCTCCCCGCTCATCTGACTCTCTGCTTAAGCGATCTGCTGACAATGGATCAGGGGAGGCCCTGCCACTTCCTTCTTATCGTATAGGTATCACATGACCTCAGACTCACCATCCCTGTGTCTCTTTCCATTTCAGGGCCCTGGGCATTATCTACACTGTCTCAGGAATTTCAGTGTTGGGGTCTCCTGGACAGAGAGGTACTGTGTCTTGCACTGGGCTTGCAGTGCATCACTGGACTGTGTGGCACAGGCTGGTATCAACAGCTCCCTAATGCTGCCCTCAAAACTGTGATCCTCTGAAGTTCCTGGCATTTAGCTCCTCTGGTATTATGGTGATGCATGCTACTTAAATTAGTTGTGAAGAGTCACATTCAGTGGAAAACTGAGTATATTTAGGATGATATGTTCATTGAATAGATGTAAGAATTGACCTCTGAAGATTCAGGTGTGAGTTCTTGTCCCTAGGAAATTGTCTTGATGACTCGGATGAGTGAACTAAAATGCTTGATTTTAGTTCTCAGGAAAATTACAAAATGGAAAAACCTTAAATACATGATTAATTTTTTCTGAGGATGACATCAGATATGTCCATTTTAGAAAAATCTAGAAAATATCTTAAGTTTAGGATGAAAATAAAAATCACTATAATCATGAGATTCAAAGATAGTAAGTATATTTTTATTGTTTTTCTAGGATATATAAATATTTATATATTAGATATAAAATATGATACCTATAACTTTGCCAATATTGTGTTTATGTATCCTACCGTTCGGTCATTAAAATTAAATTGTGAGCATCTCCCCATTTTATCAATTATTTGAAACTTAAAACCCACATGAAATAATTTCTGATATGGATTACCATAATAAGTTATACAGTCCTGAAATCTTTCTAATATTTTGCTATTATAATTAAATGCAGTGATGATCATTTCTGTTCAGAAAAAAAAAAAAAAAGAACTTCACATTCTCTGCCTCCAAGGATCCTAATTATTCTTGCAAAGATAAACATAAAATAACCACACAATAAAAACCACATAATAAAAAGTTCAGCTAATAGGAGATCCCTGAAACAGATGACCTGGGCACAGCTCTAGTGAGAGAGATCTTGGGAGGTTCTCTGGAAGAGGGGCTGGCTGTGTCCCTATCTGAGGAATGCATTCATATTAACTTGGGGTACAACCTGGATAATGGGTGGAGTGGGCAGTGGAGGGGGTGATGACTGCAGAAAGAACATAATACAGATGGAATTAGGAGCTGATGAGGAATGTTTGAGGAGGAGGTGATGGGAGGTCAATGTGACTGAAGCTGTTTCTCAATCAACAGACAACTTGTAACCAACCAAGCAAACTGCAGGATGTGCATGCTGCCTAGACACAACTTAGTGCAGTCAATTCAAAACTACAGTAATGCTGTCATGAGGCTCAGACTTCCAACTGTGACATGAGGTACAATGAGAATCTGAATCTTTCCCAACCCATCTGCTGCATATACACATCTGTGTGATGTACATGTTTAGAGTGGTCTCCAGGAAAACAGGATGACAAAAATCAGCTATATCCTCTTGACTTCTCTAGAGAGGCCTGGGGCCAATTTAGAACAATTTTACATGTATTTTAAAGATATAGTGTGGATGTACAATGATAGGCAGCTTTACACCCTATCTTGGAATCTCTGGATACCTTCATATTTCCTTTCCATAGAGTACAAGCCTTATCAAGATAATATATGATAAAATATACATGGCCAAAAATAATTTATTTTATTCCCAAATAGCTTTCTCTATGACTGTGAGGATTAATTAAGTAAATTTACAAGTTCAAGAAATCATACATAAAATATCTAAACTCTACCATTATAAAATTGTGCATATGATAAGCTTTACTTTTTTTTTTTTCAAGTTGGATGAAGAATATAACACAATAAAACCCTAATGACCTAAATTAAACTGTAGGATATGGTCAATATTATCCAGAGGTGCCAAGTCATATTATTCAGCATATGATTTTAATGAAATTGCTTTATTTTAAAAATTTAACTCCTTTTAAAGTGACAGTTTAAAGTGTCTCTCCTCACTTTAAAGTGAGGAGCCTCTTCTGAGACACAGTGTACACTGAACTGTGATTCCTGCAAACACCTGAGGTTAATCAGTCCAGACTGTGGCTTGAGGATATTCAAAAGAATATGATGTGGTGAATGACTTCACTGCAAATTGCAGCTTAAAGACCTCCAAAAATTCTCTCCTCAAAAAAAAAAACAAAAACAAAAAAACCAAACAAACAAACAAACAAACAAACAAAAAAACGACCAGGAAATTGGCAAAAATTGCCACCAACATCTTAAGAACTCTGGAAATAAACTCAAACTTGCAGCAATAGAGAGAATGTTGACACTGGTAAGAGAGGGAGAAAAAAACCCAGGTGACTCTCAGAGCCATGAGTTTTGTGCTTTTTTAACATGTCCTAGTCCCATCCCCTGCCCTGTGGCTCCAGAGGAGTTCAAAAAACTAAAGCCCGTGTTTACAGTGAAAGTCAGCAATGGCAGCCATTGGAGAGGACAGAATGGGTCTGGAGCTCCCTCAAAATCTCATTTCTAGAGAATTATCACTAATGGATCTATCTGGGGGATGTCTGCAAGACCCTACTTGTTTGATTGTCTATATTTAATCTCCCTTGGAGCTTGCCTAGAACAAAAAGCCTTTCCCAGCATAATTGTCAAAAAAAGCAGTTATAGGCAGTTGTTTAACTTGTGCTTAAAATGACAGATATTGTTGGAAAACAATAGAGTAATAGAAAGCTTACAAGGAGGATCAAGAAATGAGATTAATAAGGGGATTTGAAAAGTTCTAACTTATTCCTAGGAACCTAGAACACTGGGAGCATACTCAGGAAAGACCCTAGAAGGCCTTAAGCTCTCCCCTTTACTTGACCTGAATGTTCTGCACAAGCAGGAAGTGAAGGTTATGGCAGAGTTTTCAGCTGCCTGCTGAATGTTGACGATATGATTCAACATGCTCACAAAGCCCTTTGACAAAGACTGAATGACTTCTCAGTTCCAGGCTGTTAATGAAATCTCTAGCTGTTCAATAGTTGACCACCACATAGCTGAACAGGGACTTTAGTGGTTACACATGACAGACAATACAGTCTTCGGAGAATTAGTTAAAGTCACTAATGAGAAAGCAATGACAAAAAAAGAGCAGAGCCAATAAATCCTAGGGAAGAGTGAGAATCAGATTTCTAGAGTTCCCATATGATATTTTAAATAACCAATTTACAGCCCCTTACCCCAATAACAAGAGATTTGCAGGAAAACCAGAAGTCTGACTGTGCAGAAAAAAGTTGGCACACTAGGATGGAGTGTGCTTTCTTGACAGGCCTGCTTGTCAGACTGACCCTTGTTTGAAGTCTAGGAACTTGCAATCAGGAGAGTCCTCACCACTCTCTGGTAAGGGTGGCTTGCTGTGCCTAAACTGTTTATGCAAACCCTATGTAGGGTTTATGGAGAACCTATCTTTGCTAATGGAATTCTGAAATTCAGGTAGGTACTAGGCAGAGGGTGCCTAAAAGACCAGTTCCCACTAAAAGATCTCTGGGTACAGAGTCTCTAATGAGCTTCCCTGGAAGATGTTTCACACTTTATTGCTGGAGGAATGAAGTATACCTTTGTGATTCCACTGGAGTAGGATTCTTGAAAGCTTGTGCCCAGTTTTCTCTGGACCTCCCATGCACCTTTCCCTTTGCTTATTTTGCTTAGTGTGCTTTCACTGTAGTAAATCATAGCAATCAGTATGACTGTATACTGAGTTCAGTTAGTCTTTCTAGAGAGACAGATGTTGGAGGTGCTCTTGGGCTGACCCCTAACATAAGCTGATATAGAAGGAGGAAAAAAAGCAATGAATAGACACTGTCCCTAAGTGTCTTTGGAGTCCAGACATTGGACTTACTAGACAGATATTTTGTATCAACTCTTTTAAGTATATTCAGACAATTAAGGGAAATGATAAAGAACAAAAAGTAGTATGAGAATTTTATCTCTTCAAGTAAAGAATAACAATAAAAAAAAAATACCAATTATAAAAGAGAACCAAATGGATATTCTGGAGTTGAAAAGTATAGTAACAACTGAAAGTGTCACTAAAGGGGATTGTATTCATTTCCTAGGGCTGCTGTAAGAAATTGCAACACATTACATGACTTAAAATAATACTCTTTCGCACTTCTGAAGACTGGAAGTCTGAAGTCAAGCTATAACCTGGGCTCTGCTGCCTATTGAAAGAGCTAGAAAATTGTCCTTCCTTGCCTCTCTCTAGCTTTTGGTATTTTCTGGAAATTCATGGCTTTCCTTGGATTGCATCTACATCACTCTAAACCCTGTCTCTTGTCATCAGATGGCTTTCTCCCCTCTGTGTATGTCCAATCCTCCTTGCTCTTAAGTGGACAGCAGCCAGTGTAACTTTATTTTTATTATCTGCAAATACCTTATTTCCAAATAAAGATACTTTCATGGGTACTGTAACCTACAACTTTAGTGTATAATTTTGGGAGACACAAAGGCTGAGCTACAGATTTGAGCAGGAAAAAGAAAAAAACCAGCAAATCTGAAGATATATCAATAGAGATCTAGTCTGGTGAACAGTAAGTTAAAAATTAAGGGCAGGGAAAAAATTAGCAGAGCCTCAGAGACCTGTATAAAACTATCAAGCATATCAACATATGTACAAAGAAGAGTCTCCAGAAAAATAAAAGGGAATGAAATATAAAATAAGTAAAACAAAAAACAAAACAAACAAACAAAAAAAAAAAAAAGAAAGGGACAGTGAGAATACGTGAAATAATGACAGTCAAAATCTCACCAAATTTCATGAGAAACATTGAAATATTTGAGAACTTCAACAAAGTCTAAGCAGGATAAACCCACTTTATAATAAAATTGTTCAAGGCCAAAGAAAATCATGAAAGCAACTAGAGAGATGTGACTAATCAAAAAGGCTCCTGTTTAACAGCCAATTAAAATCAGAAATGAGAGTCCAGAAGACAGTGGTATGACACAAATAGTTCTAAAAGACAAAAACTGTCAACCAAGACCTCTGTATCTAGCAGAGATGTCTCTCAGTGATGAAGGAGACACTGAGACGTTCCCAGATAAAATTTGAGAGAACCCACTGCTTTCACCAGCCCTACAAAGAAATACAGGAGTCCTTCAGGCAGAAATGAAAAGACAACAGGGTAACTTAGAAGAAATAAAGAGTTGCATACAAGAAAGAATAGATATATAAGTACATATATGTTGGCTAGTTGAACTTAAATAAAAAATATATAAATTCATAAGATGTGTGTAATATAAATGTAAAAAATATGTTTTCTCCTGATTTAAAAGAACACCACATGAAGTAAATACTATAAGTATGTCGATGAGCACACAATGTATAAAGATGTAATTTGTATGACAATGGCAATAAAAACAGCATGTGTATTGGATATACATGAAAATAGTTTCTATATGCCAGGGAGATTAATATGGTATAAATCCAATTAGAATGTTATAATTTAAGGTGTTAACTGTAATCTGAGGGAAGCAGTAAAGAACATAACCCAGAATATATCGCAAAAGAAGCAACATGGGAATTTATTTGATACATTAGAAAATAACAAAAAATGAGTAATAGAGGAATATTAGAAAAAATATGACATATACAGCCAAAAAAAAGGAAAGAAATTATGGATATCAATGCTACCTGATTGGTAATTAAGTGTTCATGGATTATATACTCTAATTCAGAGGAAGATATTGGCAGAATGGGTTAAAAACCCCTATGGTCTCTATATACTACCTATAAAGGAGTCATGCTTTAAGTCTAAGATACAGAGGTTGAAAATAAAAGGAAAATAAATACTAAGCAAGAATAACCAAAAGAGAACTGGACTGGCTTTGGTAATATAAGACAAATTTTTATGACAATTTTTCTTCAAGAAAAAAATGACATTTTATAGTGACAAAAGGGCCCATCCTTCAAGGAGATTACAAACATTTTACACTTAACAAAAGAACTCCAAAATACATAAAACACACTGACAGGATTGAGAAGAGAAACAGATCCTTCAATGATAACAGTTGGAAACTTCAATATTCAACTTCCAATAATGAACAGAGTCTGTCACTTCTTGTAATGCTCAGAAGGGTGGCAGGGTAGGGGCTGAGACCCATATTTCATGGTGCAGGGTACTGGAATTTAGAGAGATTAGGTGACTTGCTCAGAGTTGCAGCACTGATGAATGATGGTTCTGAGGGAGGGGATACAGATGGTTCCCTGGGGACAGAGATCCCCGATTACCTGAGTATGAGATCATGTCCTGGACACCTAAATCAAGCCCTTTCCTTACTCCCTTTCCCATATTCTTTTGCCCCAAGGTTTATGCAGGGAGACAGCTGGTGCCCCAAGGAGATGCCTGGACCAAGAGAAAGGCTCAAATCCTGACCCAACTCCTGGCTCTATGTTTCTATGCCTGACTCAAAATACAATGTCTTTTCCTCAAATAAAGAACCCCTGATGGAGCAGGGGTATCTGAACAGGTCTCCATCTCCCCTCACTTGCCCCCAGCACTTGATTTTATCTTCTGCCTTTCAGTGAGACTTCCTGGTGATCAGATGGTCACCCCGAATGAGTCTGCTTGACTCCCAACTGGCTCAGAACTCATGACATTCCAAACCAACTGCCCACATGACAGTTGCCCAAAGCCCTAGTTTCATCTTCAACTGACCAAACTTGGATAATGAGCAGTTAATTACCTAGGAGGGGTCTGCCAGGCTGGCACTTTTGTGGCCTAGGGGATGGAGTCTACAAGTCCCTAGTGTCTCCCTGGCTAAAGAACTGATCCCCCATCTGAACTCACCAAGGATGGCATGGCTGAAAGCAGGAATTTGCTGCACTGGCTCTTGATTATGTACCTTCCCTGCTCATTCTTTCCAACATCCAGTGTCCCTTGTACAAACTATAGTCATTCTTCTTGAATCTACTTACTGATTTCATTCCCATGGTACTTTCAATGGAGTAGTCAGTGGAGGCGATATTTGTGGCTCTACCATTGTAGGGGCCTGGTTAGCCAGAGGGAGCCCTTTGGTTGTAAACTTAGACTGACCCCGCACCTCCCAGAGGAACTTACTTGCAAACCCTGGCTATAGGGGTGGGCCAGGCCGGATGGAGACATCCAATCAATGGGGCATGCATATATTTGCTATGGTAAATTGGAATTCAATTGGCCACCCGTATCGCCGATGGAGCACGACTGTGCAGTTTTCCCTGTGTGTTGCAATCTCATTGGCCACCTGCGTGTGGGCCGGGCTCAACCACCTCTATAAAGGTTAGTCTGTGAGGGGGTGTGGGGGGGGAGGAATAGTCGTCGGGGTAGTCGTCGTCGGGGTAGTCGTTGTCGGGAGTGGCGCTGTTGCGAGCAGCCTTGCCACCGCGAGCGTCGAGCTTCGTCGTCGGGGTCATAGTCGTTGGGGCAGTCATCGGGAGCAGCACCATCGGGAAGCGTAGTCATGGGGAAGCGGCCTCCTCTGGGGAGCGGCCTCGTCGGAGCAGCTTCATGGGGAGCAGAGTCTGCGTCGTTGTCGCCTCTTCATAAGAGATGGCCCTGGCTGGTCAGTTTGATTCTCGATGCTTGGCGCGAAATAAAGCTTTGCTTGACCTTTGCTTTGCATCAGTCTCGTTCCTTTGATCATGGACCCTAACACCATGTTGTTTGGTCTGATGTCCATTTCAGTGTGACTGAACCACTGTGGGCACAGCCAGCAGAACAGTGGACAGCCAGCAGAGTTTCTTGAACACAGTTATGTTGTGAATCCTGTGTTTGAATCCCTTATGATCTTTTTCTTTTTAATAACCTGACCCACGATCCTAGAAAATACACTGAATAATATCTAACTTACTAGGTTACAAGAATGAAATCCTCTACTCCCATGTATGGTCCAGGCACAAGGATTACACATAATTAGCTCAAAACTAGTGTGGCAGCATGCTTGGAAGGTAGTTAAGTTGCCTGCATGGATTATTACCATCATCCTGTCTCCACTTTTGTGGTCACATGCATTAACAGCCACCCCAGTTTTTTGTTGGTTTTCCTGAAGTGTCAACAAGTTAGGGAAGCAATGGAGAACATGTGCACTTGTTTGCTTCACCATTTACATCCCAAGCACCCTGCATTCACATTTCCTCTTCCTGTTCTTCTTTCCCCCGGTTTGCTTTGTCTTTTCTTTCTTTTGAGTCCATTACAAAAGAATTTGTTGACAGCTGAAATGTAGAGAAGAATCAGGAATAACCAGAGCCACCCGGGGCAGGTAAATATTAAGTGGAGAATGCCAAGAGCAGATCCAGATTTTGGGGGGGCCCCTCCAGCAGGGACCCTTCTGACTCCCTTCTGACTCCCAGCCCAACTCCCTGCTTGGGCCATTCAGGGCAGCTCACCAGGAGTCAGTGGTGCAGACCCAGGGTCAGGGGCCAGAGCAACAGTAAGAAAGTGGATGAGGTAGGCTGCAGGGAGGTTTTTTAGACATTGATCCAAGGATCTTAAGTGCCTGGATGAGACCACATCCTACTGGATGAGAATCGTAAGAAGAGGGAATGGGCAAGAACTACAAAAGAGTTTATGGAGAGCAAAAACAAAGAGGAAATAAATCACATGCACAG